>NC_136261.1:67623121-67764463 GCF_964187855.1 Myxine glutinosa | reverse complement strand
AACAATGCTAAGTCAGGCGGAAGCTGTTGATCGATACGGTAACGCACCAGGAGTTCCGCAACCGCTTGAGGTAACTCAACCTTGCTCCCCTTGAACCATCTCTGCAGCTGTTCCAACAAGGCCCGCGAATGTTCCTCATAGGTTTGACTGGACTCACGAGTCCAGCTGAAAAAATTTCTCCTATAAATACATGCGGACACCGCATAGGCGTTCAAAATCTCGGCCTTCAATGCCCTGTATTTGTTTGCGTCCTCGGTTGCCATCCTCGCATATACCTCCCTCGCCTTCTCAGATAGATGGCTCACAAGATGGCCGACCCACAAGCTCTCATCAATGCCACCGGCAGCCAACAACTTCTCCGCCATCTCCAGATACGCTTCTGGCTTCGTGTCTCCCGTCCAGTCCGGCAAACGAACATGTACAGTTTCCGGGACTCTTGCAGCAGACCCCTCTGCCCGCGGTCGTTCAGTCAACATTCGCAACTCATGCTCTCTGACGCGTTCAGCTTCTGCTGCTGCCTCTGCTGCTGCCGCACGCTCTCTCTCTCTCTCACGCTCTCTCTCTGCTGCCGCATGCTCTCTCTCTGCTGCCGCAGCACGCTCTCTCTCTCTCTCACGCTCTCTCTCTGCTGCTGTCTCTGCTGCCGCATGCGCTCTCTCTGCTGCTGCACGCTCTCCCTCTGCTGCCGCAGCACGCTCTGCCTCTGCCCTGTCATTCTCCCTGTTATACATGTCAAGTTGTTGAACCGGAGTCAGCCCGGTCCAGAAGGGCGAACGCATGCATTTAGTCATGATGGAATCGCTTCCTAACATCTCGGGTTGAGTGACCGGGTCAAGGCTGCTTGCGTCGCTCACATCGCCACCCACGTGACTGTCAACATGATCAGGTTGAACTCTCACTTCTCTGGTCGACATAGCTTGGCTACGAGTTATCATAAGACAAGGCACAAAACACAACGCTCAAACACAACGCTCTGTTGGGGAAATACGACACGAACTACACAATATCACCCGCACATCAAATTGCCAATGAGAAAAATACCACGTACAAATACTCACGTTTTTTTTTTTTTGTCGGTTGTTTGGAGGGATCCGAGGCTCACTTATTCTGCAGTGAAGCACCACCCAAGACAGCGTCCTACGGCGAGAAAGTTCCTCCAAGACGGCGTCCGCTGGTGAGAAGATGCAGAGAAGATGCAGATGCCGAATTCCCGTCTCAATTCGAATGTCTCTCACTTGAAAGATCCTAGGACGAGCAACCCATTTGTCGCGATCCCGGCTGTGAAATGGTTCCCAGCACGGAATACGGACGTTAATGTCCGGGCTTCAAGTAGTCCACGGAGTGGACAGAGAGAACTCAATAAACACAATTGTGTTTTTAATCGGCCTTCTAGGGGTAAGGCACGATGCTTTATTGGCTCGATCACAAAACCATGAAAGGTAACAAAATGGAATAAACTGCACAAAGCCTGCAGGAACTGTCGGCAACAGACGCTCCAAACAGGACGCAGGTAAGATCACTCGCGGCTCCAATCGACGATCTCCGGGACTCGGAGGGTAACAGGATGGAATTCACCGCACAAGGCCGGCAGGAACGGTCGGCCAGCAGCTCCAACACGAAGCAGGCAATCACTCGCGGTTCCAATCTACGAGATCCGGAATCACTCGTTCTCTTCCGGAGTTACTCGCTCGTAAAATACCGAACTGTAATCGACCAGCCCAACTCGGCTGTCGTGAGGATTCAAGGAAAGCCCTTTTGAGATTTCCCACTCGGAGCCCTCCAGTCACGTCCGTTGCATAAGATGGCGACCGCGCTCTCTGGACTCTCCACCAATCACGTGCCGAATCGCCTCCCGATCGCGTGAGGCTCCAAGGAGGCCACGTCACGCGGTGGGCGGGGCACCAAATCTGGGTGAGAACAGGTGGTTTTCACCGGTGGTTTCTCACAATATATATATATATATATATATATATATATATATATATATATATATATATTATATATATATATATATATATATATATATATATATATATATATATATTGTTGTGGATATGAGAATTGTGTTTTTTTTATTGTTGTTGTAAAATATCACCCTCCTTCCTCCATTTCGTGTGTAAAGGTCAAAGGTCGTGCCCGTAGTTATTCCATATACAATCACGTAGCAAATTATAGATTTCCTCCTTGTTCAGTAGTTATCTCCTTATTAAGTGTACTAGCAAAAGTACCCGGCATTGCCGGGCGGGGGGAGGAGGAGGGGGAGGGGGAAGAGGAGGGGGAGGGGAATGGGGGGGGAGGGGGAGGAGGAAGGGGGGGGGAGGAGGAAGGGGGGAGGAGGAAGGAGGGGAGGAGGAAGGGGGGGAGGAGGAGGAAGGGGGGGAGGAGGAAGGGGGGGGAGGAGGGAGGGGAGGGGGGAAGGGGGTGGGGGAAGGGGGGAAGGGGAGGGAGGAGGGGGGGAGGGGAAGGGGGAGGGGGGAAGGGGAAGGGGGGAGGGGGAGGGGAGGGTGTGGGGGTGCCCGGGGGGAAGAAGGGCCCCATCCCCCTTCCCCCCTCCCCTCCCCCCCTTCACCTCCCCCCTCCCCCCCACTCCCCCCCTCCCCCCCCCCGTTCCCCTCCCCTCCTCTTCTCCCCTCTCCCCCTCGCCCCACCCCCTCTTCTCCCCTCTCCCCCTCCACCTCTTCTCCCCTCTCCCCCTCCCCCCTCTTCTCCCCCTCCCCCCCTCTTCTCCCCTCCCCCCTCCCCCTCCCCCTCCCCCCTGTTCCCCTCCCCTCCTCTTCCCCCTCCCCCCTCCCCCTCCCCCTCCCCCCTGTTCCCCTCCCCTCCTCTTCCCCCTCCCCTCCTCCTCCCCCTTAACACCAGGGGGGTTGACTCAGCCTGTCATCCTACCGAGGTCGGCAAATTGAGTACCAGTTCACGGAACGCGCCGCCGGTAATATATTATAATTTATGGTAATCTATGCAGCACGACATGGTCATCACGGAAAACAAGGCGCCTTTGCCGGCGCAAAACGGCTCTCCCCGGGTCAAGCTCGGTATCGTTGTGAGCACACGGTTCAGCCCTTCAAGAAAAAGTTTATGTTGTAAAAATCGAACCACGCGTTAAAAAGATATGACTGGTTTTGTTCGCCGGCACGTCGGCGCTCGAATCGGCTCGCGATAAAATCCAACACGTCCTTTGTCGGGGTCGTCTGAACCAACCACGGGGCCTAGAAGGCTGGGACCGGTCTCAAAAGTTAGGTCTCGATCATATCTCGTAATGCTGGAAGCTGCACGTCTCTGTGATAATCTTGTGGACCATGACAAGAGATCGTGCGAGTCGCTCGCAACGGCTTCAAGTACTTCCGCATTCGACCATTTCATGAACGCCATACGCCCCGCCCATCAAAGCGCGTACGTATTAAACGAACATACAGTGGCCCATGTTTCGATTCCCTCCCTCTTCTGCTAGCACTTCTGCGCTAATGCGCTAATTTTAAAACCCGAAGTTTTTTTAAATTTAAGGTGTGCTGTAGTTGCTCTGAGACGTACTGATTCCGAATATGCCTTTGGTTTTTCTCTGCGATGAGTAGTTCTCGAGTTATAAGAGGACAAACAAACAAACAAACAAACATACTTTACTGCTTTATCTATCTATAATTCCAGTAATCTCTGTGTGTATGTTTGTATGTTTGTATGTCTGTGACCGCTGTTTCTCGACAACCACGGGTCCGATATACTTTAAACTTGCCAGGTATATTGCTGGGGACCCGAGGATGTGCCTTTTCAAGGTTTGAAATTAATCGGACAAGTAGTTACCGAGCTATGGCGATTTAGCCGTTTGCCGTTCGCTTTGGCGTTGCGAATGGACCAAACCATTTCATGTAAATAGAGGGGGGGGGGGGGGTTCTGTGGTCGTTGTGAATGGACCAAACCATTTCATGTAAATAGAGGGGGGGGATTGTCACTGTACTCGCAAGCCGTTCGCCGTTCGCTTTGGCGTTGCGAATGGACCAAAACATTTCATGGACCAAACCATTTCATGTAAATAGAGGGGGGGGGGTTGTCACCGTACTCGCACCCACGTACCCACGTACCCACGTACGGGCATTGCACCCACGTACGGGCATGCCCTAGTCTATCTATAATTCCAGTAATCTCTGTGTGTATGTATGTATGTATGTCTGTATGTCTGTGACCGCTGTTTCTCGACAACCACGGGTCCGATATACTTGAAACTTGCCAGGTATATTGCTGGGGACCCGAGGATGTGCCTTTTCAAGGTTTCATATTAATCGGACAAGTAGTTACCGAGCTATGTCCAAAAAACGATTCAACCAATCAGAGAGCAGCGAGCTATCACGTGTGCCGAACGTGGCGAACAGACTCTGCCTCGGACGGCACATTTGAGAGCGTATTCATTTATTTCACGTTGGCAAACTATGTTGGCGTTAAACTATGTTTTAAAACTAATTAAAACTAATTTGCGATTCATCGTAACTGCGATATGCGACCTTCCGGACAGTCAAATGAGGACGTCACTTCCGGACTTACGGACTCGCAAGCCGTTCGCTTTCCGTTCACGCAAGCCGTTCGCTGGACCAAACCATTTCATGTAAATAGAGGGGGGGGGATATAATTTTAGATATATATATAGTACGGGCATGCCCTAGTCTATCTATAATGCCAGTAATCTCTGTGTGTCTGTCTGTGACCGCTGTTTCTCGACAACCACGGGTCCGATATACTTGAAACTTGCCAGGTATATTGCTGGGGACCCGAGGATGTGCCTTTTCAAGGTTTCATATTAATCGGACAAGTAGTTAGCGAGCTATGTCCAAAAAACGATTCAACCAATCAGAGAGCAGCGAGCTATCACGTGTGCCGAACGTGGCGAACAGACTCTGCCTCGGACGGCACATTTGAGAGCGTATTCATTTATTTCCCGTTGGCAAACTATGTTGGCGCTATGTTGGCGTTAAACTATGTTTTAAAACTAATTAAAACTAATTTGCGATTCTTTCGCTTTCCTGCGCGTTTGTGCACGCTATGGCGATTTCTTTACCAAACTCCGCAAGCCGTTCGCTTTGGACCAAACCATTTCATGTAAATAGAGGGGGGGGGATTGTCACCGTACTCGCAAGCCGTTCGCTTTGGACCAAACCATTTCATGTAAATAGAGGGGGGGGATTGTCACCGTACTCGCAAGCCGTTCGCTTTGGACCAAACCATTTCATGTAAATAGAGGGGGGGGATTGTCACCGTACTCGCAAGCCGTTCGCTTTGGCTTTGCGAATGGACCAAACCATTTCATGTAAATAGAGGGGGGGGGATATAATTTTAGATATATATATAGTACGGGCATGCCCTAGTATATATAGATTAGATTAAGGCTTTGTCTTCCATTAATTAACACTCCATTGCACCGAATTCAAATAAGGTAGATTCCCTTCACAATCCCCTTTTGTCATCAATTGCCAAACTGCATCAGGCGGTTTTCTGCATTCTGCTGCTGCTTTGGGGTTGTGGTTTTCGCTGCAAAACTCCATTGTGCACGAGGTCATCTCGGAGCTGAAGGTGGGAGGAGTCAGCCCAGCGCCAGGAACAAGGCGTGGCCTTGCAAACGCCTCCTCTAGGGGCGGATCGGTGAGCCCTTGCGACCAATCAAGGCCGAGGAGAGCTCACCGATGGGCGTGTCGTGGAGGCCGGCGGCTTGATCGCCCCAGGCGCAATAAAAAGCGCGCGCAGAAGCCTTTGAGAGAGAGAGAGAGAACCCGTCACGCAACGCCCCCACGTCAGATGCGGCAGAGACAGCAGCTTGAACCAACGGAGCTTTGAAACCACCGCAGTTTTTGACCACGGCAGCTTTGAGCGGTGACGGCAGTTGCAGCCTCGAAGCAACGTCGCCATACGAGAGACGGTTGAGGAGAGCCGGCGGCTGCCCAACTCGAGCCGCGATCATCCCAACCACCCGGATCCTTCCCGCCATTCGTTCCTGCCATCAGCCCCCGTGTAAGTCTGATTGTTCGTCCGTCTTCTGTGTTGTCCTGGGGTTTAAGTAAGACTGTTTATATGTAAGCTAGTATTTGCACTGTGTCTCTTCTTCTTCTGTATTTGATTTTATTATCTTTCCTCCTCCTTGGTTACTTTTCATCGTGTACATAATAAGTAGTAATAAATAATATTCATATTTCCAACCTTTTGTCTTCTTCTTCTTCACATCCGTCGTCTTTGTCTTTTCTCCATTGAAAACCTGTGGCACGATTTGGCCAACGTTCAAGGATCGGATCTAGTTTCTGTTAATAGTTCGTGCCGCGGTTGCTAAAACCGCTCGGCAATTAACATCTGTCCGCGGTACGAACGGGGCTGTGCACCTGCCTTTCCGGAGGTAGCTGGGCAGCGTCAGGGACCATGTCGGTCAGTTATAGAAGAGGGGATTAATCCCCCCTCTAAGGGGAACAGAGGCCGACGTTGGGTTTCCGTAACAATTGGTGTCAGGAGTGTCGGATTCGGACCCGAAGCGCGCCTAGCGCACTCAAATTACGAGTGGCCCACAATTTTATTTTAACATCTTAAATTTAAAAATCGTGCCATGGATGGTCAAGGTGACCGGATGCCGGTGGGGGTAGAGTTAGAGGGTTTAGAGTCGACCCAGGACAAAGGGGAGGATTTGGGAGTAATAGAGGAGCGCAATACGCATTGGGTTGCGGGGGGTTCAAGCGCGCAAAATGGCGCCTCACACATGGCAGCGAGGGCCGCGCCCGCTGCGCAAATGGCTGTGATAGATTGGGACGCCCTCATGACGCGATTATTAGCGAGGATGGGAGTGTCAAGACAGGAACTGAACGAAGAGATGGATCGAATGGCCAGATTGAAAAAGGCGGGGGAGAACAGAGACCGCAGGTTGGGCGAGCGGGTCCCACGGGTGCACAAGGAGGTAACGCGACTCGAGGAGCGCAGGTTGAGTGAGTCGGAGAAAAGCACAGGTAACTGGACCGGGGTAGACATCGTGACCGGGGTATGGAAAAGCCGGCGACCGCTGAGGTAGAAGAGGGAATTTTAATAAAGCCAGCGGTCGTCGAGGTGAATAAAGAAAAAGTAGTGGTGGGTATAATCGAAATTGTAGAGACTACAGACGTAGAAGAGCAACAGTTGGAGGAAGGAATGGATAATGCGCAAAGTCCGTGCTCACACCTTGATGCCATGCTTAATCCTTATAAAGATTTGCAGGTGTTGGTGCAGGGTGGAAGAAGAACCCCGTAGGTGAGACGGGCTGTGTATGGTGCAAAGAGGTTTTTCGGCAGAGTGTTTCGCGCGAAGAGAATTGTCGTGCGCTTGGGGTCGCGAAAGCACCCGGGCGTTCGTGGAAGGTCCTTTGTGTTTTGTGTTAAAGCGAATGGCACGCGTGTGAGGAAAAAGTGTGCGTCAAAGAGTGAGCGTGTTATAAAGTATGGGAGTGATACCGAGTGCGAGCGGGAATGCACGTCGGGGTGTGACACAGGGAGTGAGAGCGATACGGAGTGTACGTGCGAGGGTGAGAGTGACCCGGAGAGTGAGCTGGTGGAGGAGCGGGTGCGAGGATGCACGTTTGAGATGAACGGCAAGAGTGTGTGAGAATGCACACCTGGAATGGTCGAACATGTGCGAGGGAGCACACCTGAGTTGGTTGTGGCATGTGTGCGGGAGGGCACATCGGAGCGCGTTAGTGGGTGGATGCAAGAGTGCACGCCCATGGTGAGTGTTACGGAGGACGTAACAGAGGAGAGGTGTGGCACTAAGTGTGCGAACGGCGAGTGTGTGCAAGAGGGTGCGCGGGAGGAGAGGTGTGTAACAGGGAGTGTGTTGGTGGAATGGACGGAGTGTGTGGAATGTACGGGCGGCGTTGGAACGCCGGGCTTGGTGAGTGTGGAAAGGGTCGCGTATACGTGCGAGCATGTGAGTAAGGCATCGACGTTGAACAGGGTAGCGTTTAGGGTGACGGATAGCCGACGCGGGCGCTCGGTGCGCGGCGCGCTTTGTTGGATGCGAAGCTTCACGCGGATCGTGCTTTGTTGGATGCGAAGCTTCGCGCGGATCGATGCTGCGTCGCCCCGCTTCGGAGCGTCGAGCACGATTCGGGCCGGGTCCCGCACTGAATGGTCGAAGCCGCGTCAGAGCGGCGATCGGCGCGATTCCGGGGGAGGGGAGCCGGGTCGGACCTTCGCCCCCTGGCGGGGACGGGGTTCCGACCGGGTGAGCCTCGGTCGTCGGGCCAGAGACCGCAAGGTTCCACGCCGCGATGATGCGTGGAATCTCGGCCCGAGCATGCCTCCTCCCCAGATTCATGAATGCCGGATGGATCCAACTGCAGGCAACAAACCACCCGAATTCATTGCTCGGCTTTGCGAAGCCGAGTTTTAATGATGTGACGACGCACCGAGGCTCAGATATAGCGGACTGTGATGATGATAGTGTTTTGGACCCGAAATTGAGGATAGGGAATTTGTGATTGGCAAAAATTTGATGATTGGCAAAGAATTGGTAGAGGATTGGCAGTGATTGGAAAATTTTTGATTGGCTGGAATTTGGTGAGCAAAATTTATAGTGAAAGATGCCCGATGTGGTGGGATGGCAAATCCACCATCCCTCACAGAGGGGGCAAAGGAGCTATAGTTTTATGGGGTTTGGCAGTGAAAACTAGCCCGGAGGGTTAGGATAAAATGATAGGGATCTAGAGAAGATTGACCATAGGTAACGGTAAGGTTAAGTAGCGACAGTGGACAGGTAGTTGGGGACATAGAGAGGGTAGTTGGATTATAATGACGAGGGAGCGCAATAGTTTAAAGCGGCGACTGAGAAGCGCGAGTTTTAGCAGGGCACCAGGTAGATTAGATGATGCCGTGTGTGTGTTTAAAAGTGAACAGGTGTATGGAGCAGTGTATGAGTGAGTAATAGTAATTGTGTGTTGTGTTGACCAAATGGTCCAGGGAGGAAGGAGGGTGCAGGAAGCACCAGGTGTAGGAGTGATTGCACAGGTGTGCAAATACAGGTGTATGGAGAATGGTTGTGGGGAATACATGGAGTATGGAATATATGGAGTATGGAATGGATGGTCGTGGAGTGAGTATGGTGGAAACTGTGGAGTGGAGTGGATGGTGCGAAGGTGTGAATGGGGGAAAAGTGGACCCCCATCACGAATACCCGGGGAGGGTAGTTTAAGAGTTAGGTAGAGGGCACAGGTAAATTGTGGTTGGATATTGGCATCTGTGGTGTGTGGTGGAAGAATGATGTATGGATGGGTGCATTAGTGTTGTGGAAATGGCTGGGCGTGTGGCCTGTTAGTGTGGGTAGTTGGTTGAGCACTCCGCCACTGTTAGGATGTCGGCCAGGTGAGGCCGCAGGTGGGCTCTGGGAGCCGGTAGAGTTGTTGTGGATGGGGCCCGAGGATCCGGAGGACGGACCCGGGTAGCCCAGTGCCAGAGAGGGCACCGAGTGGGGTAAGCGCCAAGGAGGGCCTTCCCCAGTTAGATAGGTTAGGTTAAGGAGCAGGTAAGCTCGGAGGCAACTGCAGTGGTGGAGGTGTGCAGGTGGGTAGACCTGCTGGGAGAGCTACACGACTCAGCCCGGAAATTGTGCAAGGGCACAGGGAGTTGAATCGGGGGAGTGAGACCCCAAATTGAGGAAGCACCACAGTTTGGTCAATGGGAATTTGGTTCTTAAAACCGCATAGAGTAAGATTGCCAATGGATTGGCAGGGAAAGACCCCGGGTAGTGTAAAGTGTATTAACGTCATTTAGAAGGTAGTTAGGATTGAAATCTCCTCGCACCATCCGCATCCGCTCACCTGAGGTGACGTAACTCCACACCATGCCATGTTTTATTATTATTTTTGTGCAAATGTTTGGAATGTGAGACGCATCGTGACGTGGGTGTGACATTGTGCTTTGTTGTTCCATCTCTCCCTCATTATGAGGATTGATGATGAATTGGGTGATGGCAAATTTTGGTTAGAGGGATTGTGGGGACGAATTTGGTATTAGGGGAAATATGGGGAAGACGTGACGGTAGCGATGAATTTGTAAATGTGTTAGATTTTTTTGTACATATGGGGTATGGGCAAGGGTAGAGTAGGTAACAGGGGGGGTGACGTATGGTAGGGACGAGCTTTCTCACTTCGCTCTCCGTACGCACCTCGTCTTGGATTGCCTTGTTGATGTGTACCCTTGTGACCTTAACCCTCACTCACCTGTCTTCTTCCCCCACCCTTGTCTCCCACCCGAGGACTGTGTGCCACTGGGCGCCGAGGGGAGCGTGCGGGAGTCCGCCATTGTGTGCCCGAAACTCTCGCAACCAGCTGTCTGCATTGATGCACCACGTTATGGACCACATGTCTGTGGCTGAGCACCACTCATGGACCCCACGGGTTGGGGCATGGCCCCTCTGCTGGAACCGGCCATGATGGCCCGAGATCTTGCTGGCGGACCTTGGTAACATGGCACCTATGCCATACAGGTGAACCACCCCTAGTCGGCCCTGTGGGCCATAAATAACAACAATGGACACGTTTTTGTGCAAGTTTTATATCCACCAAATAGGCCGCCAGCAAAGAAGAATGACAACATCTGGAAGAACGACAATGGCCAGCAGAGGGAGCCGAAGAGAAAGACCAGCACCAGGGGTTTGTTGGGTTGTTTTTTTTATTGAACTGTGGTGACTGTGCACCGATTGGTGCTTGATGGTGCTTTGGTGCATTTTGGTGCTTTCTGGTGTGTCGATGCAGTACAGGCTGTCTCCCTCCCAAAAGAACAATCACAGGTCCTGGGTTGCGTTTTGTAAATACAAGTAGAGTAACTGTATATAATGGTCCCCCATCGTTCCTGTTGTAGTTTGAAGACAATTCCGCAATTCGGTTAGCTGTGGGCGTGAGTCTGTTCGGCAGGGTGCAATGGATCAGCAGGACATATTTATTTATGTTTTAAAACTGTCACACTCAGGGTCAGGTTAAATGTAGAGGGAACTACACCTACGTGCCACACTAAAGGTAAAAGTAATAGGCCTGGGACGTGCCTAAGAGGAGGAGGGTGCAGTGTTGTGGATATGAGAATTGTGTTTTTTTATTGTTGTTGTAAAATATCACCCTCCTTCCTCCATTTTGTGTGTAAAGGTCAAAGGTCATGCCCGTAGTTATTCCATATACAATCACGTAGCATATCATAGATTTCCTCCTTGTTCAGTAGTTATCTCCTTATTATGTGTATTAGATTAAGGCTTTGTCTTCCATTAATTAACACTCCATTAGACCGAATTCAAATAAGGTAGATTCCCTTCACAATCCCTTTTTGTCATCAATTGTCAAACTGCACCGGGCGGTTTTCTGCAATCCGCTGCTGCTTTGGGGTTGTGGTTTTCGCCGCAAAACTCCATTGCGCACGAAGTCATCTCGGAGCAGAAGGTGGGAGGAGTCAGCCCAGCGCCAGGAACAAGGCGTGGCCTTGCAAACGCCTCCTCTAGGTGCGGGATCGGTGAGCCCTCGCGACCAATCAAGGCCGAGGAGAGCTCACCGATGGGCGTGTCGTGGAGGCCGGCGGCATGATCACCCCAGGCGCAATAAAAAGCGTGCGCGGAAGCCTTTGAGAGAGAGAGAGAACCCGTCACGCAACGCCCCCACGTCAGATGCGGCAGAGACAGCAGCTTGAACCAACGGAGCTTTGAAACCACCACAGTTTTTGACCACGGCAGCTTTGAGCGGTGACGGCAGTTGCAGCCTCGAAGCAACGTCGCCGTACGAGAGACGGTTGAGGAGAGCCGGCGGCTGCCCAACTCGAGCCGCGATCATCCCAACCACCCGGATCCTTCCCGCCATTCGTTCCTCTGCCATCAGCCCCCGTGTAAGTCTGATTGTTCGTCCGTCTTCTGTGTTGTCCTGGGGTTTAAGTAAGACTGTTTATAGGTAAGCTAGTATTTGCACTGTGTCTCTTGTTCTTCTGTATGTTATTTTATTATCTTTCCTCCTCCTTGGTTACTTTTCATCGTGTACATTTGCACCAGTGTTATTCACTGGACATTAAACTGCGTAAATTTCAATAAAAACTGGAAAAATTGAGGTGTTCCAAAACTTTTGACTAAAAGTGTAATTTAGTGTAGCTAAAAGCATACCAACTGTGTGTGCCTCTTCCTTATGGAACTGGGTAAAGATGGTTAGGGTGGGAGTGTCACATCATCTACCCCCCCCCCCCCCCCACCACCCCCTCCTCCTCATCGACAGAGGGGAGAATTCTGCCCATGCAAGGTTGTGCCCACAGAGGGAGCATCTTGGTCAACAAGTGACAAGTGCAGCTGACCATCAGCACGCAGAAGGTGGCCATTAGTTAGCTACTGAATCTGGAATTTGTGAATAGCCTGGGAGTGGAGACTAATGGTGGAGCCTAAGGACAGGAATTCCTGAAGCCTCAGTGTGAGCTTGATGGGTGGAGCAGAGCAGACAGTTGTGAGTGTGGGTGGGGCATTAGGACATCAAATGAGGCTCTCGGGGCCATGATTGATAGAGCTCCTAGGGCTGTGATTGGTGGGTCCCCTGGGGGCAGAGATTCATGTGCCCATCAACGGTTAGCCTCATATAGGTAGGGAAAAGCGTTCTGTCTGTGTTCCCCTCAGTCATCTAGTGCTCTTGGACCAGCTTGTTCTCTTAGGCATGGGCCCGTTGAAACTTTGGACTCTCTACTTCTGGGGTTCTTAACCTGGGGTATCCATACCCCTTGGGGGACGGGGACCAAGATCTGGGGGTATGGGACTCGTAAAAATTATAATAATAAATTGTAATAAATAAATAAATAAATAAAATTTTGTATGCAAGATCAAGGCTCGTGAAAGAGATAACATTAATCACACAAAAAGTCAAACCGAGACATAAAACACAAAATAAGGGGAGCGGTAGACAAGAAGGGGAGAAAGGACAAAAGAACACAAACACAACATTTGAGAGCAGGGACATCGAGAGAACTGTGGGAGGGTGAGGGCTTGGGGGGAGGTGGGAGAGGTATGAAACATAAGGACACTGCAAGGACTTCCAGGAAATAAGTTGGAATTTCAAAAAAAGTATATCTGGGGAGAATTAGCGGGGGTAGAAAAGATCAAGGTTTTGGATGGGGGAAGATAAGAGAATGTGGTGAACAGCTGTTTTAGACCTGGAGGGAGGAGTGGGATGGAAGGGAGTGGGGGAGTTTGTTCCAGAGACGGGAGAAAAGGGGAATGAAAGAGTGAAGGTGAGCAGAGACCCTAGGTTTTGCTAGTTTAACCATAAGATGGTTGCTGGCAGATCTTGTGCGACCTGTAGGAATATTTGTGGGACAGAGCACAGAGAGAGCTGGGGGAGCAAGGCCGGAGAGGAGTCGGTAGAAGACAGAAAGACCACCAACCTGCCTGTGGTGAGTGAGTGAAAGGCCCTCGGAGTTATCTTCATCGCAGGAAATTCCAATGATTCTGAAAGCTTTGGTTTCAAGAGCATGAAGCCGAGCTAGGTGTGAGGCAGGAGCACCGGCCCAGAGAGGGCAACAGTATTCCATTGAGCTGCGGAAGAAAGCCTTGTATGTGGTGAGGAGCTGAAGTGTGCCAAGAAAGGACTTTGCACGACGGAGGATGCCGAGTCGGCGACTGGCTTTGGAGACCAGCTTGGAAATGTGGTTTTCCCAACAAAGATCATGGCAGATAGTGAGACCCAAAAGTTTGAGCGACAGAACTTCTTGGAGAGCATTGTTGAGAAAGTAGATGGGAGGTGTTTCCAGTCGGTTTTTTCGGAGAGACATAGTAAGAGTGTGAGATTTGTCAGGATTGAAAGACATGCTCCACTTGTTTGACCAGTCTGTGATTTTGTCCAGGTCTGCAGAGAGTGAGGAGGCTGCAGACTGCCGATCTGAGGGATGAGGAATGGAGCGGCAGAGAGTGGAGTCATCAGCAAAGAGATAGAGAGGATTTTCCAGAGAGTCGGATAGATCATTGATGAAGACCAGAAATAGCACAGGGCCCAGAACACTACCTTGGGGATCTCCAGCCAGAACAGAAAGGGGAGATGAGAGAAATCCATTCAGGGCCACAATTTGCATACGGCCAGAGAGGAAGTCCGCAAGCCATGAGTGGAGATTTCCATGGATACCATGGGAGGAGAGTTTGGTGAGCGGAGCTAGGTGCCAGACCATATTGAAGGCATGTGATATGTCAACGGGGACAGCTCTGATTTCCTGTTTGGCATTGAGGACCTCCATCCATTGTTGAGACAGCAGAAGCAACATGTCCAGAATAGAATGACCTCGTCTGAATCCAAATTGATGGTCAGAGATCAAGCCATTGGAGAAGAGGAAGGATTTGATTTCCGAAGCAATGATGGATTCCATGACTTTGCTGATAATTGGGAGCAGGCTGATTGGTCTGTCGTTGCAAGGATCTGTTTTTGCACATTTTTTGTGTTAAGCGGTAATGTTTGCTGATTTCCAAGATGCTGTCAGAAGACCTTGAGCAAAAGAGAGGGTGAAAAGAACAGAGGGATGGTGAGATAGAGTGGCAGAGCAGGATTTTAGGACCAGTGGGCTGATGCCGTCTGGTCCAGTTACAGAATCAGAGTCGAGGTTTAACAAAAACTTCTCCACCTTGTCAGGAGAGAAGGACACAGGGTCCAGGAGCCGTTGGGTTCGACTGGGTAAGGTGGGAACAGAGAGAGATGGGTTTGGGACACAAGATTTTGAGGCAAACACAGAGTTGAGGCATTCGGCTTCGTCACGTGCTGTGTCAACTGTGTAACCATTTGAGGTAAGGGAGGAGATGGAGAGGGAACAAACACCAGAAACGGATTTGACCAGATGCCACCAGAATTTGGAGGAAGGAGACAGGTTTGAGAGTTCAATCTTGAGTGTGGAGAGATCGTGCTTCCTTGCACTCCTGAGGGTAAACACACATTTGTTCCGAGGTCGGTGGAAGGAACTGAGATTGCCTTCAGTTGGAATTGCCTTCCAAGACAGAAAGCCAGATGATTGATGGCTACTTGCAGACCGTGCCAGTCAGCCTGAGTGAAATGCCAGACTCGTCGGCGCTAAGGAGGCTCTCTGAGGATGGCCAGAGACATGTCCACTTTAACAAGCACATGATCAGAAGAACCGATTGGAGCAGAAGAAGAGCAGCAGACATTTGCAGGGAAGTTTGTCATGACCAAGTCTGGAAGAGAAGATACTCCATTGACTGAGATCCGGGTCAGGAAATTGACAGATTGTGTCAGTCCCAGTGAGTCACAGAAGTCCTTTGCTGAGGTGCCATGGCTGGTGAGAGAGGAACCCACACCCAGCCAGCTGGCATGATGACAGTTGAAGTCACCACATATGAGGAAGAGAGAGTTTGGATGAGTTGATAGAAGTTGTCCATGTTGTCCGACAGCGAAATGTAAATGGAGTCATCACTGTTTGGAGGACGGTACAGAACACATATGAACAAAAGGTCAAAGGGCGGGGCATAGATCACACTGAGCCAATGTGCTGTCACATAATGTAGGCCCTGCATTACGTGAGATTGTAGGCCATTAGGACATGAGGTGAAGAACCGAATTTCGGCAATTACGGCAATTAAGACCTCATTCTCAATTTGATTCCGGTGAAACCATTTGCAAAACAAGTGAGTAGTAAGCCTACTGATCTGAAGATATTCAAAGTTTTCAAAGTATATTTAAATATAAATAGGGCAAACACATTCATGATAATGCAATAACATAAATGGGGCGGCCGGATATCCGTGTCTGTGAAAAACACCCGGATATCCTTATCCGTAAACACACGGTCCGTGAAAATTGATTGAGCTGCGAAAGTTATAATCTTTCAATTTCCCGACCCGGATCTCAGTCAATGGAGTATCCTCTCTTCTAGACTTGGTTATGACAAACTTCCCTGCAAATGTCTGCTGCTCTTCTTCTGCTCTAATCGGTTCTTCTGATCATGTGCTTGTTAAAGTGGACATCTCTCTGGCCATTCTCAGAGAGCCCCCTCAGTGCCGACTAGTCTGGCATTTCACTCAGGCTGACTGGTACGGTCTGCAAGCAGCCATCAATCATCTGGACTGGTCTCCCATCTCTACTGCCTATAACATCAATTCTTCCTGGGAATTCTTCCAAAGCAAACTGCTCTCTCTCATGCACAGATTTATCCCATTTCGTCTTCAGTTGTCTTACCCTTCCTCCCGTCCATGGTACACTGAATCTTGTGGTGAGGAGGTTGCCTTGAAACAACTTGCCTTTGCCTCTAGGAAGGCAAATCCAACTGAAGGCAATCTCAGTTCCTTCCACCAAGCTGGGAACAAGTGTGTGTCTACCCTCAGGAGTGCCAGGAAGCACTATCTCTCCACACTCAAGAATGAACTCTCAAACCTGTCTCCTTCCTCCAAATCCTGGTGGCGTCTGGTCAATTCCGTCTCTGGTATTTGTTCCCCCTCCATCCCCTCCCTTACCTCAAATAGTTACACAGTTGACACAGCACGTGACAAAGCCGAATGCCTCAAATCTGTGTTTGCCTCAAAATCTTGTGTCCCAAACCCATCTCTCTCTGTTCCCACCTTACCCAGTCGAACACAACTGCTCCTGGACTCTGTGTCCTTCTCTCCTGACAAGGTGGAGAAGTTTTTGTCAAACCTCGACTCTGATTCTGCAACTGGACCAGACGGCATCAGCCCTCGAGCCCTAAAATCCTGCTCTGCTGCTCTATCTCACCCTCTCTCTGTTCTTTTCACCCTCTCTTTTGCTCAAGGTCACCTGACAGCATCTTGGAAATCAGCAAACATTAACGCTTTGCACAAAAATGTGCAAAAACAGATCCTTGCACCGACAGACCAATCAGCCTGCTCCCAATTATCAGCAAAGTCATGGAATCCATCATTGCTTCGGATAGCAAATCCTTCCTGTTCTCCAATGGCTTGACCTCTGATCATCAATTTGGATTCAGACTGGGTCATTCTACTCTGGACATGTTGCTTCTGCTGTCTCAACAATGGATGGAGGTCCTCAATGCTAAATAGGAAATCAGAGCTGTCTCCCTTGACATAACACGTGCCTTCAATACGACCTGGCACCCAGCTCTGCTCACCAAACTCTCCTACTATGGTATCCATGGAAATCTCCCCGCATGGCTTGCGGACTTCCTCTCTGGACATAGTCAACGTGTGGCCCTGAATGGATTTCTCTCATCTCCCCTTCCTGTTCTGGCTGGAGTTCCCCTAGGTAGTGTTCTGGGCCCTGTGCTATTTCTGGTCTTCATCAATGATCTCTCCGAATCTCTCGAAAATCCTCTCTATCTCTTTGCTGATGACTCCACTCTCTGCCGCCCCATTCCTCATCCCTCAGATCGGCAATCTGAAGCCTCCTCACTCTCTGCAGACCTGGACAAAATCACAGACTGGTCAAACAAGTGGAACATGTCTTTCAATCCTGACAAATCTCACACTCTTACTATGTCTCTCCGAAAAGACCAACTGGAAAACCCTCCCATCTACTTTCTTAACAATCCTCTCCAATAAGTTCTGTCGCTCAAGCTTTTGGGTCTCACTATCTGCCATGATCTTTCTTGGGAAAACCACATTTCCAAGCTGGCCTCCAAAGCCAGTCACCCGATTGAGCATCCTCCGTCGTGCAAAGTCCTTTCTTGGTACACCTGAGCTCCTCACCACATACAAGGCTTTCATCTGCAGTTCAATGGAATACTGTTCCACCCTCTAGGCCGCTGCTCCTGCCTCGCACCTGGCTCGGCTTCATGCTGTTGAAACCAAAGCTTTCAGAATCATTGAAATCTCCTGCGATGAAGCTAACTCTGAGGGCCTTTCACTCACTCACCGCAGGCAGGTTGGTGGTCTTTCTGTCTTCTACCGACTCCTCTCCGGCCTTGCTCCCGCAGCTCTCTCTGTGCTCTGTCCCCCAAATATTCCTACAGGTCGCACAAGATCTGCCAGCAACCCTCTTATGGTTAAACCGCCAAAATCTAGGCTCTCTGCTCACCTCTTTCGTTCCCCTGCTCTCCCACCTCTGGAACAAACTCCCCCACTCCCTTCAATCCCACTCCTCCCTCCAGGTCTTTAAAACAGCTGTTCACCTCCATCTCTTATCTTCTCCCATCCAAAACCTTGATCTTTTCTACCCCCGTTAATTCACCCCAGATCCACTTTCTTGAAATACCGACTTCTTTCCTGGAAGTCCAAGCTGTGTCCATATGTTTTATACCTCTCTCACCTCCCCCCAAGCCCTCTCCCTCCCACATTTCTCTCGATGTCCCTGCTTTCAAATGTTGTGTTCGTGTCCTTCCCCCTCTCTTCCCATCTTGTCTTCCGCTCCCCTTATTTTGTTTTATGTGTCGGTTTGACTTTTTTGTTATTAATGTTAGCTCTTTCACGAGCCTCGATCTTGTATACAAAAACAAATACAAAAAGTTTTAATTAAAACAAAAGCCGCGTCGATGTTACACAATGCCTAGATGCAGCTGTGCCTATAACGTTGATGTTATAGGCACAGGACATTCCTATTGATTCGATTACTTGATGTTATTTTTGTGCAAAGTGAAAATACATCTCGGCAATTTGCCGTGTGTGGCGACGAATTTTTAATATATCTCGGCATTTTCCCGTCTGTTATTTCAGGCGGTGTATGACTGACCATGCCGCGCTTTAAAAAATATATATCTCGGCAATTTCCCGTATGTGGCGACACGTGAACGAAGCTATGCTCCTCTCTCCACATTATTGTTACGACGTATAAATTAAATATTTCATCGTGACGATTGTCATCAAATGGACGAATTTTTAATATATCTCGGCATTTTCCCGTCTGTTATTTTGGGCGGTGTATGACTGACCATGCCGCGATTTAAACAATATATATATATATCTCGGCATTTTCCCGTCTGTTATTTCGGGCGGTGTATGACTGACCATGCCGCGATTTAAAACAAGTACAAAAAGTTTTAATTAAAACAAAAGCCGCGTCGATGTTACACAATGCCTAGATGCAGCTGTGTGTATAACGTCGATGTTATAGGCACAGGACATTCCTATTGATTCGATTACTTGATGTTATTTCTGTGCAAAGTGAAAATATATCTCGGCAATTTCCCGTGTGTGGCGACGAATTTTTAATATATCTCGGCATTTTCCCGTCTCTTATTTCGGGCGGTGTATGACTGACCATGCCGCGATTAAAAAAAAAAAATCTCAATGGACTTGAAGTTACAGGCCTTTGAGAATTCATTTCGTTCTATAAAGGGCAACTTTCATCAGATTTTCTTCCCGTTTTTTTTCAACCGAGTCTAAAACTATGTTAGCGACTGTGAAAAATGGAATGATATTTCGAATTTGATTTGAAATAAAACTGTGTGAGAGAGGAAGACACCACGGGCCTACAAAACAGGCCTCAAAGCTATGCGAGTTAATAAAATGGTGGATATTTGATTATATGAAGGCTCTCCCAGAATGGGTGGAGCTATGGTTCCCAGAATGGGTGGAGCTTTGAGGTTTTGTCTTCTCTGCAAGAACAAGAAGAAGAAGAAGAAGGAGAAGAACAACAACAACAACAACAACAGCAGAGGGCACTCTATGAGCAGCGTCTGCGACGCGGCTAAAAAATATATCTCAATGGACTTGAAGTTACAGGCCTTTGAGAATTCATTTCGTTGTATAAAGGGCAACTTTCATCGGATTTTCTTCCCGTTTTTTTTCAACCGAGTCTAAAACTATGTTAGCGACTGTGAAAAATGGAATGATATTTCGAATTTGATTTGAAATAAAACTGTGTGAGAGAGGAAGACACCACGGGCCTACAAAA
This sequence comes from Myxine glutinosa, assembly GCF_964187855.1. Taxonomy (NCBI): domain Eukaryota; kingdom Metazoa; phylum Chordata; class Myxini; order Myxiniformes; family Myxinidae; genus Myxine; species Myxine glutinosa. Next base: position 67,744,680 of record NC_136261.1, on the reverse strand, counting down.
CAGGCCTCAAAGCTATGCGAGTTAATAAAATGGTGGATATTTGTTTATATGAAGCCTCTCCCACAATGGGTGGAGCTATGGTTCCCAGAATGGGTGGAGCATTGAGGTTTTGTCTTCTCTGCAAGAACAAGAACAAGAAGAACAACAACAACAGCAGAGGACACTCTATTAGCAGCGTCTGCGACGCGGCTAAAAAAAGAAGTTGATTCATTGGGTACGTTGAAGTAGTATAGTGTGAGGAATTTCTTAATCTTCTGTACATCTCTTTCTGTTGTTTTCGGTGTTAGTGGCCAACACTTTATTTCACGTGGACTAATGTTTTATCCTCTGTGGCGTTTGTTCATTGTTTCCTTATTATTCTTTTACAGATTTGTTGCAAGATGTCGTCTATCAAAAAACGGAATTGGTATGACGACTATGTTCGCTTTGGCTTCACCTGTGTGAAAGAAGGAGATGGAACTGATAAACCCCAACGCATGCTTTGCAATTTGGTAATGAGCAAAGGAAATTTGAAACCATCAGGACTGAGAGAGCACCTCCAAAGCAAACACAGGGATCATGTTGACACCTCCATTGATGCTTTCAAGGTGAAAAGACTTCGTTATGATCAGAAAGGAACTCTTTCATCGCATGGGTTTGTTCCCACTGGGAAGCCTCTTCTGGAAGCCTCCTACAAAGTTTGGTACAAGATTGCCAAGGAAAAGAAGCCCCACACAATCGGAGAAAGCCTCGTGAAGCCCTGGGCATTGGAGATGGTTAAATCGTGCTGGGGGAGGATGCTGTGAAGCGATTGAGTCAGGTGTCCTTGTCCAATGACACTGTACGCCAGAGAATTGGAGACATGAGTCAGGACATAGCAACACAAGTTGTCAGCGAGATTAAAAACAGTGACAACAATGGCGGCCATTTTTCAAAATGGCCTCCATTGCTTGTTATTTTACATTTATTTGGTACATTACTGAGTATAAACTGTTGTTGTGGTCATACAAGCTTAAGATTTGGCACATAATTAAAGACCCCTAACTATAGGGTTATCATATTTTTGTCCTGTGACAACAATGTTTTTAAAATGGCCGCCATTTACATGGTGTATTATGGTATATGGTATATTAATTTGTATAAACTGTTGTTTGAATCATACAAGCATGGTATTTCGTACACAGTTCAATATTCTGACTGTTAGAGTCATCACAGATGTGTCCAATAAAAATGGCGCCCAATTTTTAGTACGGCAGACAGGTGAAATATTTGGGAGAATTGTGCATTTGATGATGCAAGCACGAGAGTTGGCACACAGTTAGAGTATGCCCTCAGGAAGAAATTTGGCTATAGGGCCATCCCAGATTTGTGTTGTGACAACAATGGCGGCCATTTTTCAAAAAAGCACAAATCTGCGATGGCCCTAGAGCCAAATATCTTTCTTCAGACATACTCTGACTGTGTGCCAAATGCCATGCGTGTATCCTCAAAGGCACAATTCCTGCACCTATCTGCCATACTAGCATGGTCATGGGCCTCCCTCGATCACAGGTTGGCGATAACCACTCGGTGCTGACTTGTGAGTAACAGTCGTAGTTCGGCTATCCTTGAAGTCTATACTTAAGCATGACAGTACCCACATCATTGTGGGTACAATCTTTTGGGAGGTTTGTTCCTATGTATGTACATAGCAATGTTTATCATATCTCCAAAACTAGATTGCATGTCATCAACCACTTATCCATAGTTACACCCATTTCTCTATCCAGCTCGATAAAATTAATCGTCTCTTCAAAAGCCTGGTGTTTGGCTTAGTGGTTAGGGTGCCGGCTTGGGATCCTGGGATCATGGGATCCTGGGTTCGAATCACGGTCAATCGCTGAATTAACGCCAGGGGGGTTGACTCAGCCTGTCATACCTTCCGAGGTCGGCAAATCAGGCACCAGTTCACTGGTAATTCCCTGTGTGTTGCAAGAGGCGACTAACAGGGTTGGTGGCAGGAACGGCATCCGGCCATTAAACATTGCTCCAAAAAGGGGACCATGGTGCCCGAAAAAGGCCAACCCCTGCTCTGCAGGGAAAGATGGCCTCTAAAGGTGGTTCTTCTTCAAAAGCCTGACGATATATTTCTGAAACCGTCGTTTTTGATGTTGGATGGTCTGTGAGGTGGCAGCATTTCTTGGGGATAGAAAACACCCATCAGCAATATATCTGCATTTGTCCCTTTATTTTTCATTACAGTATTGCTTTGTCCAAACGGTTTTCATTTTTAAACAAACAAAATGCCATTATAGTCCGAGCTTACTATATTTTCAGTTCTGGCCATCTTTGACTTCATTCCCCAATATTCTTTAAACATACACTTAACTGGTTGACAGATGGTCACATTTATCCAGATCTGCTTTAATTTATCTTTTGCAATAAAGTGATAAATGCCTGAATAAACATTATATATCTCACTGATCATCGATTTCCAAAAGATACACCAAATAACATGTTTCAGAGTGATGCGTAAGTAATCTTTACATATGCCGTTTACACTTGAAGATGTAATAACATTTTGGTAAAAATATACATCCAAGGAAAGCATAAGCTGTGGCAATGATTGAGAATAATTGTGTAACAACAGAGAGTTTTCCTTGAGTGCTGAAGTATGCCGGCACAAAGCAGAAGCACAAGAGGAAGAAAGCAATCATGCTGAAAGAGATAAATTTCGCTTCATTTGCAGCTGAGGGCATTTTGCCAGCTTTCGATGCCAATCCCAAACAGATTGAGGCAAGAAGTGCAATCTGAAGCAAACCACACACTGCCCAAGCAGGAGCTGCTCCAGCACATTCCAAAATGATGGTTCCAGGGCTTGTGGATGTGTTACGAAAGGGTCGAGGAGGGCCTATGATGACCCATGAAATAGAATAGATTAGTGATAGTAAAAAAAGTATTTTTGACAAATGTTTTGTGACCAGGAATAATCCACCACGTGAAACAGTTTCTGAAAAACAGCCATGAATCAATGAGAACAAGAAGAAAAAGACATAAAAAGTCATAGCCCCCATGGTTTTAGTAATTTTGCTGTACGAAGTTGAAGGCCGCCAGTCGGCCATCTTTGGTCGGATTACAAAAATAATATTTTGCATATATATACTCTCATGTATTGCCTTTGTGCCAAGTTTGAACAAAATCGATCCAGGCATGTCTGAGGAATGGTTGGGGACACGTTTGAGTAACAAAATGGCCGCCAGTTGGCCATCTTGGAGCTGATATAAAAACTCAAATCACGTGCATATGTAAGTCAACATTCATTTTCCGTTTGTTAAGTTTAAACAAGATCGGTAAGTGCATGTCCGAGAAATGGTTGAGGACGTGTTCAATGTCAGGTTTTTTACAACTAAAATGGCCGCGAGTCTACCAGTCGGCCATCTTTTATCAGATCGCAAAATAAAGTGAGGTGCACATGTATGTCATCATGTATTGTGCTTGTGCCTAGTTTGTACAAAATTGGACCATACATGTCCGATATATGGTTGCGGACAGACGCACGTACAGATGGACGAGACCCAATCCATAAGCCCTCGTTTCTGACAAAGTCCAACGGGGGCTAATAATATTTGTGTAACAAGTTGCAGATAGATTCTCAGTAGATTTTTTAACTTCTCTATTTTAAGCATATGAAACAATGCATTGATAACTCGAAAGCATCCGAAAATTCAAAGCCCAACCACATCCACGTTGTATTCGGTGTTCCATATGCTAATCATGACAAAATCAGCTTTAAAAAATTGACGATTTTAGGCGACCTTGACCTTTTGACGTCAAAAGCAATGGGCTTCAGTGACCCAATATGCAAGCCTTGCTCAATTTTCAAGTCAATCAAAGGAATTTGACAATTTTGTGACATTGACTTTTGACCTCATAACAATCAGCTACTATCGTTTTATTGGTGAACCAATTCAGTGACCCAATAAGCAAACCATGTTCAAATGTCAAGTCAATCGGATGGAAATTTATGATTATATATGACCTTGACCTTTGGAACTAAAAAAACAATCGGCTTCTAGCTTTGATTGGTGAACAATTCAGTGACCCATTATACAAGTTCTTAAAATTCGAGGTCAATCAGATGAAAATTGACGATTGTATGCAATCTTAACATTTGACCCTTTGATCGAAGAAAAAAAATCGACTTCCAGCTTTTGATTTGTGAACCAATTCAGTGATGCAACATGCAAATTATTTAAATTTCAGGTCAATTGGATGAAAATTGACGATTTTGTGATGTTAACCGTTTGACCAAATTCTTCATTGGTCTTCTCCAAATTCTGATAAAAACTTTGTTGAAAATTTGATGACAAAAGCTCAAATGGTAAAAAGGTTACAGCCTGCACAGACAGGCAGACGCACACACAGAAGTTATTGCAAACCCCGCCTCCTGCTGCATGGGGGATGGGCTAATAAGAAATACAATTACATTATACACCAATAACAAGAAACACTGATTGGAACAACTATTACAATGAGAAATAATATGGTACGTCGTTATTTATTAGTTACCAATTCCGTGGATTAGTAAACCAATAGTTTTTTGAACCACACAAACAATGGTAATCGAAAGAACAGTTGAGGCCAAGGCCTCTCGGACCCGACATTGTAGATCATCTGGACGGCCCAAAAAGGCCAGACTGGACATGAAACATCCCCCGATCATTACGAGCAATGGGGTGTTCATGTTGCTACTTGTTCTAACTGCAGGCAGCTCTCGATGAATAAACAACAGCAGTTCAACACATATGGTTAAAACAAGGCCAAGGATGCAAAAAGAGAGCAAAGTCAGTGCTAGTGGATGAGAGAATGATAAGAAATCCTCAAGCATCACAGAACACTTGTCTTCATTTTTTTTCGACCAAAATTCGTGGTCACAGTGAAAACACTCAGGAGAATCTGGAGAACAACATCAACAATAGAAGAACATAACTGAGCCACAATCGGTATATCATAGTACACTACACAATGCTTTCATATGGAGCTCCTTTCATATGGAGCTCCTTTCATATGGAGCTCCTTTCATATGGAGCTCCTTTCATATGGAGTCCCCACTCTGGTCTGGTGCTCCTTTTTCCCTCCTTGCTCCTGTTGAGGCAGCCAAGAAAATGGCCTTCCTGACCATTGGTATCTCAAAGCCGAAGGAGGATTCCCAAGGACTGTCACTCTTTCACTGGCTGCATGTTGGAAGACTTTCTACTTTATACTTGTATCTGGCCTTGTTCCTCTTGCCCCTGACCAAATCTGCCCTCCCCAAGCATGTAATCCTCCAAAAACCCTCATCTGCTCATTCAACCAAAGTCTAGATGGAATGCTCACCTGTATTCATTCTTCCCCTTATTCTCCTGATACTGGAATTATCTCCCTGTGTCCATTGTTTTGTCCTCCTCATTTCAGTCTCTCAATTGTTTTGCTCATCATTACATCATGTGCTCACCAATGCACATCCACGATATCTTCTGCGCATGCTAATTATTTTCTATTGTGTTCCACTGCATACCTTTGCTACGCATCTTTTCTCCTTTTGCAGACATCCTCCATAGTCACTGGTAGCTTGTGAACCTGCTTCCCTTTGTCATTCAGCTACTCCATGAGTCTAGGCCCTTCTATAAACAAAATAGGACAATACCCCAGGGCACTCACGTCGTATTATAAAGCAATATACTACACCGACTAAAGCTATTTTAAACAGTATCATGGTATTTTAACCAATTACACTGGTTGCTAGGAGACAGGGCAGTATGGAGAATCATATCTATTTAATCATAAGACTTTAAAGAAACAAACAAAAAAATACCTATTTTGGGGAACAACTCCTGCATCCCCCCATAAACTCCCTCAGAACCCGATTTTTCCAATGCCGTGAACAAACTTTGGTGTATCACGGACGGATGATGAAGGTTGTGGTCAAGTTTCATCCAAATTGTGTGTGTAGTTTCGGAGAAGAGAGCAAATACCTGCTCAGGGGGGTCAAACCTGGAACCACTTTGACCCCCCCATAAACTCCCATAGACCCCGATTTTTTTTTTATGCCGTGAACAAACTTGTGTTGCAAGACACCAAATATCATTTTCGCGAAGTTTGGTCACAATCCCATCAGCAGTTTCGGAGAAGAAGTTGCAAGTGTTTACGGACTGACGGACTGACGACACAAGATGCCATAAGCTCCTCGGAACGACGCTTCAGGTGAGCTAACAAGGGATGTTTAGTTGAAAATTTGCTGCCAAAATTATTATGTAGCAGAGCATGTGTTGATCTAAATTTTTCAATTGAAGCTTTTTATGACAATCGACAGACAGCAATATACGTGAATCATTCGACTATGTTTGGCCCACTCTTAACGCGTTTATTTTCAGTCCACATGCCTCCAAAAATCGTTCCCTTCTGTTTCGATACAAAATCCGAGTAAATGTCTTTCTTAAATTTGTATACTTTGTCTGTCATTTATGAGCTCCATGACCGACTACCGATTTATATTCGATTCCTTTTTTTCGACTATAAATTGTCACCATGGTACTTTGCAGGCAGGAAGTTCACATCAGCAAGTGCGCAATTTGCCAAATCGGACAATGAGGCAGGGGATGCCATGTGCCAACATTTTCTAGCGGATGTTATCGACCCAAAGGTGCATTTTACAAGAATGGGCTGTTGTTTTACAAGAACTGGCAACCTGGAATGACCATGACCTACAGGGGGCTCTGCAACAGCATCAGAGCCACACCCTATAAATTATACAAGTAGCATACACATGCTGTACAAAATGGATGAAGGAAAGTCTTCTGATGATTATTTGTTTCTAAGCAGAATCTCACTCATGGAACTTGCTGAAACACCTTTCTGAATCCTGTTCCTTTCATACTCCAATTGACATTCTATGCCTATTCCTAATCAATTTACTAAATTTCATTGTTCTTACTTTCAACAACAACAGGAAAATTGGCTTAGCAGTTGGCTTAGCAGTTGGTGATGGCTTAGCAGTTAGGGTGCTGGCTTGGGATCCTATAATCAAACTCAGATCAAATTCAGGATTCTAGGAACCATCCTAGAATCCTGAGTTTGAATCCCGGTCATCGCTGAATGAATGCCAGGGGAGTTGACTCAGCCTGTCATCCTTCCGAGGTCGGAAAATTGAGTACCAGCTTGCTGGGATGAATGATCCCTGCGCATCGTAAGTGGCGACCAATGGTTGGCGTCAGGAAGGGCATCCGACCATAAAAACATTGCCTCAAACAGGGAACCATGATTGTCATGGGACCAGCAAGGCTAACCCCCGCTCTCGCGAGAAAAATGGCCTTAAAACGATCATTCATTACTTTCAACAAAAAGTTGCACAAAACAAAACATCCATGCAACTCAATTTAAATTTACAAAATATATTAAAATATAAGGTTTATAATTTGACAACTAATTAAAAATTACTTACCAGTGGTGTTGGAAAACTCCCCAGGAGCACAAGGAATGCAATCAAAGCAGCAGAATGGCTCTCCTTTACGGGCAAACTTGCGAGTTCCAGGTGAACATGGTTTGTTGCAAATGGAAATAGGAACCTGAAAAAAAAACACAAGGGATATTCTTGAATGATTGGTTATTGATGCATTTTGAGGTTGTTGTTTTCAATTGAAGGATATCAGAAATATTGCTTGAATGGCACTCGGTGGAGAGCACACCTCCGCCAGGCTGGACAGTTTACGTTTTGTTTCCACTGATAGGCCGGATCTGCATTCGGACCTGAACCAAAGTCTTATCGGCTTGTTCGTGTCACCGACCCAACACATCCACCTACTTTAGTCATAATCCGTTCACAACTTTATGAAATACCACGCTATATATCGTTTTTTGCCCCATCTCTCAACGGTGAAAAATCACTTGGAGATGTTAAAAAAAAATCCTCGCATCCATAATCTGGATTTTCACCAAAATCTAATTGATTCGTCTTTGTCACACACCCAACAACCTCTCAAGCAAATTTTGTCTGAATCCATCTATAACTTTTAGATATCCACGTCAAAGACAAACAAACACACAGGCAGACAGGGGTGAAAACGTAACCTCCATCCACCTTCGGTGGCAGAGGTAATGAGGTCGACATAGCAAAAATGAAATAAAAAGAATTAATCACTAAAACTTGTAATTATTCTGAGTCATTTGTTTGTTTACTTTACTTTGGGGCATGTTGTTTGTTTCCAGCACTTCTCAATAAATCAAATCAAGGAAGAGACTCTGGAATGCCCAAATAAAATTAACCTGCAATTGCTTTGTAACTGATTTCAGACTCATCCTACTTCTTTCTCTTTGTAGACGGTTGGTGGCCTTGCAGTATTTTTCTGGCTCTATTCTGATCTTGCTTCTCCTTCCCTCCACCCACTTTGTCTGTCCTGCTCCTGCAAGGTAAGCACACATTGCGAATAAATTTTTCTATTTTTTTGTAATCCTCCCCATAACCCCATTTGTTGGCATATACGGGGAGAAGAAAATTCCTCTTTGATTGCCCCCGCTAAGTGTGGAGAGAAAAGCGATGCCCTCGAGATGACTTTACTGGTACCCATAGTGCTCTGGGAAGTGATGTCACTTCCCCCAATCTCAACAGCTGTGTTTGTGTGAAAGTCAAGTGTGTTGTTTGTCATTGATCTGTTTGTATGTGTACGTGATTTGCGTCGCAGCTCCTCCATGAGCCTTAGAGCCTGCCGTATAAAGAACAACAAATACAACACTAAACACACACTTCTGTTCTTCGTTCTCCTCTTTTATCGCCTGTGGAGCTGTTTGCATGAGTGTTCCTTGTCATGAGCTTTTCCCAACACGATATCAAACCTGTTGCATTGTGCCACCTCATCATCTGCCCCATTTCCATGAATGAGCTTTACTACACCCTGAAAGTCCTTGTGCTCACCCTTCTAAAATTCCCTCTCCTTGTGCTGTGGGGCATCCGTTCTTGTTGTCCTACTGTTTTCCATTTGTGTTGTTTTGTCTGTTTATCCTATGTCCTCTGTTGTTTTGATCTTCCATGAACCTCGACACCTCTATATAATTACTGCAGACCTGCAATCGTTTGTTTTCTCACCAGAACTGATATATTGCATCATATATGGTGTCAATTTGGCTTTGTGAGTCTAAAATCTCACCAAATTACATGAGTCTCACTGATCGATGTGGCACTTTGAACTTCACCATCCTTCTGAGCTATCCCATCAGTATTTGCGAAGTTTAAATTGAAGTAATTAAAGAACACCATGCTTTGCCAGTGATGTTTAATCTGACATACACTGAAGATGCACCTCGCAGTGATATGGTATCTGAATTGGGAGAAAAGTCTTACTTGGTTATTCCAACTGTACCATTTGATGTCAGTTTCATTAACCTTTAGTTGATTTTCTGGTGCAAGTGATGAATCAAAGGCTCCAACGACCTTAAAATGCATGTTGCCTGTTAAGTCCATTTGCCAGTTGAGCAGCTCATAACGGGCAGGTGGATCTCCGTTTTCATCAAAGTTCACAAGTTCTCCAATATCGTTAATAAAATTGACATTTCGAATGTATTGCAAAAGCTGGTACAAAATGTAAACATATTAGTAGGCATTGCATGATGAAACAAGTACAAAAAGTTTTAATTAAAACAAAAGCCGCGTCGATGTTACACAATGCCTAGATGCAGCTGTGCCTATAACGTCGATGTTATAGGCACAGGACATTCCTATTGATTCGATTACTTGATGTTATTTTTGCGCAAAGTGAAAATATATCTCGGCAATTTCCCGTGTGTGGCGACGAATTTTTAATATATCTCGGCATTTTCCCATCTGTTATTTCAGGCGGTGTATGACTGACCATGCTGCGATTAAAAATATATATATCTCAGCAATTTCCCGTGTGTGGCAACACGTGAACGAAGCTATGCTCCTCTCTCCACATTATTGTGACGACGTATAAATTAAATATTTCATCGTGACGATTGTCATCAAATGGACGAATTTTTAATATATCTCGGCATTTTCCCGTCTGTTATTTCAGGCGGTGTATGACTGACCATGCCGTGATTGTAAAAAAATATATCTCGGCAATTTCTCGTGTGTAGCGACACGTGAACGAAGCTATGCTCCTCTCTCCACATTATTGTGACGATGTATAAATGAAATATTTCATCGTGACGATTGTCATCAAATGGACGAATTTTTAATATATCTCGGCATTTTCCCGTCTGTTATTTCGGGCGGTGTATGACTGACCATGCCGCGATTTAAAAAAAAAATATCTCAATGGACTTGAAGTTACAGGCCTTTGAGAATTCATTTCGTTCTATAAAGGGCAACTTTCATCGGATTTTCTTCACGTTTTTTTTCAACCGAGTCTAAAACTATGTTAGCGACTGTGAAAAATGAAATGATATATCGAATTTGATTTGAAAGAAAACTGTGTGAGAGAGCAAGACACCACGGGCCTACAAAACAGGCCCCAAAGCTATGCGAGTTAATAAAATGGTGGATATTTGTTTATATGAAGCCTCTCCCACAATGGGTGGAGCTATGGTTCCCAGAATGGGTGGAGCTTTGAGGTTTTGTCTTCTCTGCAAGAACAAGAACAAGAAGAAGAAGACCAAGAAGAACAACAACAACAGCAGAGGGCACTCTATTAGCAGCGTCTGCGACGTGGCTAAAAAGAAGCATTTCGTTAAAAAGTAAACCCACTGTGGCATCCAATATTGACAAAACTGGAGGTATAAGATTGAGAGATTCTTGTATTTGGACAATCAAATTTTCAGCTATGGTTTTCAGAATAATTATTTACACAAATTAGCAATTTTATACATCATTTATAAAGAAGATAGTGCTGTGAATAATGTGGAGTTATAGTACGTGACATTCTGAGCTGAAGAAAAGGTTAAGTTGAAATATGTCACAAATATATATAAGTACGATAAGTACCTCTCAACTATTCAGAACTCAACTTGGACAGGAGCTTACATGCTGAGATAATAATGAAGAAGAATATGTGGGAAATCAATTATAATTTAGATTAATTTTTTAAAAGAGAAACAGCCCTGAGATTGTGAAAGTTATTTACATTAACGTAAAGTACATGTAAATATCGCAGCAAAAATAACGAGAATGCCGAGTGCAGGGGGAGAATGATATCACACATAAACAATTTAAATTCTAATCTTTGTAAAAGCATACAACCTAATAGAAGAACAAGGGACATGGAAGGAACACAAAAGGAAGCAGCAACAACTTATTCTTGTGGAAAAATGAAAGCAAAGGAGAAACAGTGATGAACAATGATCTCAGTAAGAGCAGTTTTTAAGGTTTGTTAGATGAGAGGTTAGAATTCTAATTGGTATCACCCTGAAGGCGATGCAAGACTATTTCAGTGTGTGTGTGTGTGTGTGTGTGTGTGTGTGTGTGTGTGTGTGTGTGTGTGTGTGTGCGTGCCCACAATCCCACATCTATATATTTTTGCTTCAAAAATGTTTTTCTCTGCAACCGCTTGTCCGATCGATGCAAAACTTTAAACATAGGAGTGCCTCCCAATTTAGAATATTTAATTTAAAACTCTGATATCATAGGTCACAGGGTATGGCAACTATATTGGATTAAAGGGAAAAAATTCTGCATAGTTTTTTCTGCAATACTGCTCAACAACAACAACAAAAAAATTGTACGTTTTGTTTTTGTGTAGAAGGGTCCAGTCACGGACTACATTGTCCTCAAAGAGGCCAAGCCTTAAGTAAAAGAGCTGCATTGATAGAAAAGTGAAGAAAGAGAGAATAGTGTCAGAGTTTTTGAGGAAGTAAAAAGTCTGCTTTTTCAAAAGGGGAAGGTTGTAAGTGTTTGGAAATACATGGGAAGGTAAACAGTTCCAGAGTTTGGTAGTGGAGGGGAAGAAACAAACATCATAACGACCAACCCTTGATTTGCCAATGGCCACACAATAATCATGCGATGTAGTGGCTTGTCAAGTATTCCGTGGTCTTGCTAATGGCGGAGGTACACAAGCAGCAAGTTCTTGGGAGCAGAAACCGAAGTAATATCTGTAAAAAAAAAAGAGAAAGGGTGCCAACTCTGCAGTGTAATTCGAGCTTGTCGAGTGTTGAGGTCAGATTGGGGAGTTGATAAGTCGGATTATTTTGGATTCAATTCTGTCCAGTAGGTATGTGGAGCTGGAACCACCCCAGATGTGAGAGCAGTACTCTATAGAAGGATGAATGAATCCTTCATATAGTTGAAGCAACTGTTCAGAAGAGAAGAATCTTCGACATCTGAACAGGGCTCCCAGTTTCTTCGAGGCAGACTTAGCTATTTGTGTAATGTGTGGATTCCATGATAAATTTAATGTTAGGGTAATACCTAGTAGGTTTATTGTATCACATGGTGCAATTGTGGAGCTTTCAAAGGAGATTGGAGAGTTGAGAGGAGTTTCAGAGAGATGGGAATAAATTGAGTTTTAGAAGCATTAAACTTAACATGATTACATTTGCCCCACTGGGAAATCTTGTCCAAATCCGAATATAAAGTGGTAGCTGTGATGAAACGAGATGTAGATTGAGTGAGGGAAGATGGGGGCAGAGGGGAAAAAACAAGGAGGAATGTAATGTCGAGTCATCAGCATACGAGTGCATTTGGCTATTTGTAGAAGAAATATGGTCATTGATGAAAAGAAGGAAGAGTGTTGGAGACAGGACGGAGCCCTGAGGGACACTGTTTTTGATAGGGAGAGAAAGCTCGATATGAGAGAGTTTGATGTTAGAGGGAAGCTTGGATGTCAGACCCCGATGCCAAACTCTGTCAAAGGCTTTTGAGATGTCAAGACCGACAACAATATCTAAAACTACAACAATATCCAATTCTGTTCCTGCAAAATAATCCTGCAAAAAGGCTGACCGAAAAATATGCTCCTTTTCGTTGCTTTTGAAGATGTGAAGTCATGTCATTACACCTTGCCCAAATCTACTATCCATGGTATGCAGGCAGTGTACAGATTTATATTGAAAAAAAAAAACATCATCCCTCAGCTCCCATGTAATAATTTAGCATATATTTTAGACACATTTTTAGCTCATCTATGACAAAGTCGAAAAGAGCTGTTAAAATCTTATAGGTGTCCTTCAGACAGCCGGTGTAGGAGGATAGAATCACTCCCCAGGATTAAATCACTCGAGTGATATTTTCCTAGGAAAAATTCACTCTAGAGTGGTTTTATCTGAGGATGAAATCACTCCCCCTAGGATTTTAACACTGCCCCTTGCAGGATCAAATAACTCCCCAGGATTATAACACTCCCCCTATATATTTTGTGATTTAAACAATATTTATTGCATGGTAATGACATACAACCATGACAAAGTGAATGAATATGAACATAAAATGATAAATGAATTGATAAACAGGGCAGAATGATGTCCTTTGTAAACGTCTCTCCCTAAAAATAAAAATACAATGTTTTTCGCATCCCTGTATTAAACTGGGTAAATCAAATAAAGAAAAGTATAAATTTAACATTCAAATAACTATATATTTTGATATTAGAGCATTCGCAGTAATCATTACGATACATTTGCGATATTTTATACCGAAAGGATATTTTCATTTAAACATATAATATGTCATTTTAAGTTACGTTCTGTAACTTCACTGCACTTTTAAGAAATATTAAATACGGGTTTTAAAATGTTACTCAAATGTTTGTATATTGGCAAAGGTGTGTTCACGTCCCGATAACCAGGACACAAGCGCTTCTGAGCAGTTCCGAGAACTGGATATAGGCGCTATATAAATGTTGGTAATTATAATATAAAAAATATATTAAAATATTAAAATAGGCGAAGGTGATTCTGTCTGTCTCTGTCTGTCTGTCTGTCTGGGGGTGTGGCCTACTCCGTTTACCGAGTAGCTCCACCCATTCTTGGAGAGGCTTCATGTAAACAAATATCCACCCTTTTATTAACTTGAATAGCTTTGAGGCCTGTTTAGTTAGGCCCGTGCTGTCTTTCTCTCTCACACAGGTTTATTTCAACTCTAATTCGATACATCATTTCATTTTTAACAGTCACTCACATAGTTTTAGACTCGGTTGAAGAGAATCAAAATGAAAGTTTCCATTTATAGAACGAAATGATTTCTCAAAGGCCTGTAAAATAAAGCTCATTCATTGAGTCACCCTCACGATTTTATCTCAAATTCACCATCTGATTTAATTTTTATCGATGGTTTTAGACTCGGTATCAGAAATAATTGAGAACATTCACGCACACACAGAAAATTGCCGAGATATATATTTTAAAAATTGCGGCACGGTCGGTCATACACCGCCTAAAATAACAGACGGGAAAATGGCGAGATATATTAAAAATTCGGGGTGGACTTTTCCATTTGATGACAATCATCACGATGAAATATTTAATTTATAGGTCGTAACAATAATGTGGAGAGAGGGGCACAGCTTCGTTCACGTATCGCCACAGACGGAAAATTGCCGACAGATATTTCTTCATTATTATTTAATTCATCATTATTATACGGAAGTAAAGATAATCCTGTTTAAACTGGCATTCATTCCAGCGAGGGGTAGGAGAGGAGCGAGGGGTTGGAGAGGAGCGGGGGTTGGAGAGGAGCAGGGGGTGGAGAGGAGCTAGGGGGTGGAGAGGAGCTAGGGGTTGGAGAGGAGCGGGGGTTGGAGAGGAGCGGGTGTTGGAGAGGAGCTAGGGGTTGGAGAGGAGCGGGGGTTGGAGAGGAGCGGGGGTTGGAGTGGAGTGGGGATTGGAGAGGGGCGGGAGGTTGGAGAAGACTGGGGGGTTGGAGAGGAGCTGGGGATTGGAGAGGATCTGGGGGTTGGAGAAGAGCGAGGGGTTGGAGAGGAGTGAGGGGTTGGAGAGGAGTGAGTGGTTGGAGAGGATAAAATTGTGAGGGTGACTCGATGAATGGGCTTTATTTTACAGGCCTTTGAGAAATCATTTCATTTTATAAATGGAAACTTTCATGGGATTCTCTTCAACCGAGTCTAAAACTACGTTAGCGACTGTTAAAAATGAAATGATAAATCGAATTTGAGTTGAAATAAACCTGTGTGAGAGAGAAAGACAGCACAGGCCTAACTAAACAGGCCTCAAAGCTATTGAAGTTAATAAAATGGTGGATATTTGTTTGCATGAAGCCTCTCCAAGAATGAGTGGAGCTACTCTGTAAACGGAGTAAGCCACACCCCCAGACAGACAGACAGACAGACAGACAGATCACCTTCGCCTATTATAATATAGACTAGTGGGGTCACCCGTGAGAATCCCACCGGCAAGGACGTGTGTGACATTTGGACAACTTGATTTAGATGCTGCACATTAAATTTTACAAAATGGTTACTGGCAATTCATCAGATCGAGAAATGGTGTAATGAACACAATTTATTTATTTCACATAATATGTGACCCCTCACTCCTCTCTACCTGACACTCTCCTCTCTCTACCCTCACGCCTCTCCAATCCCACTCCTCCTCACACTCTCCTCCAATACCTCCTCACACTCCTCTCCAATCCCTCACACTCCTCTCCAATTCCTCGCACTCCTCTCCAATCGCTCCTCGCTCTCCTCTCCAATCACTCCTCACTCTCCGCTCCAATCGGCCCTCACTCTCCAACTCCTTGCTCCTCACTCTCCAACCCCTCGCTCCTCACTCTCCAACACCGATCTCCTCACTCTCCAACCCCTACCTCCTCGCTCTCCAACCCCTACCTCCTCGCTCTCCAACCCCTACCTACTCGCTCTCCAACCCCTCGCTCCTCACACTCCAACACATAGCTCCTCGCTCTCCAACCCCTAGATCCTCGCTCTCCAACCCCGAGCTCCTCGCTCTCCAACCCCCTCGCTCCTCGCTCTCCAACTCATAGCTCCTCGCTCTCCAACCCCTAGCTCCTCGCTCTCCAACCCCTAGCTCCTCTTCCCCAACCCGTAGCACCTCGCTCTCCAACCCCTGCATCTCGCTCTCCAACCCCTAGCTCCTCGCTCTCCAATGCCTCGCTCCTTGCTCTCCAACCCCTCACTCCTCACTCTCCAACCCCTCGCTCCTCACTCTCCAACCCCTCGCTCCTCACTCTCCAACCCCTCACTCCTCACTCTCCAACCCCTCGCTCTCCAACCCCTCACCCCTTACACTCCAACCCCTCACTCCTCTCCAATTTCTCACTCCTCTCCAACTCCTAGCCCCTCACTCTCCAACCGCTAGCTCCTCGCTCCCCAACCCCTAACTCCTCGCTCTCCAACCCCTAGCTCATCGCTCTCCAACCCCTAGCTCCTCGCTCTCCAACCCCTAGCTCCTCGCTCTCCAACCCCTCGCTCCTCACTCTCCAACCCCTCGCTCCTCGCTCTCCAACCCCTAACTCCTCGTTCTCCAACCCCTAGCTCCTCGCTTGCCAACCCCTAGCTCCTCGCTTGCCAACCCCTAGCTCCTTGCTCTCCAACCCCTAGCTCCTCGCTCTCCAACCCCTAGCGCCTCGCTCTCCAACCCCTAGCTCCTCGCTCTCCAACACCTAGCTCCTCGCTCTCAAACCGCTAGCTCCTTGCTCTCCAACCCCTAGCTCCTCGCTCTCCAACCCCTCGCTCCTCGCTCTCCAACCCCTCGCTCCTCGCTCTCCAACCCCTCGCTCCTCACTCTCTAACTCCACACTCCTCGCTCCTCTCCCGTCTTATTCATTTTGGAAATGGAAGTTTCCACGCAACGCATGAATTGTCACGATCCTCAAGAGGAAGTGTCTCATAATCATCAAATGGCAAGTAAATTACATTGTGAAAATTAAATATTTCAAATAAACCTATTTAAAGTGTATGCGCACAGAACTAATAAAAAAAACACGAAGAAATATCTCTCGGTAATTTCCTGAAACATATTTTACTTCCGGAAAATAATGTTGAATGAAATAAGAACGAAGAAATACAGACTTGGCATTTAATATGGAATATTTTTTTTGTGGGGGTGAACTTACTTTTCAAGATGTCTTACAACCAAAAGTTCATTGGAATTATGTTGAAATTATTCTAGATTTTGTTAATGTGACCTTTAAAAGAAACAAAAACCACATTTGATATTTCGAAACAAATAAATTGATCCTTGAAAGTGATGTAAATTGATATCGAACTCAATTCATGGACAGTACTGTGTTAAACTTCTGTACGTTTTCCAGAAGTATCTCTCTATTTTGCACATTAGCCAAAAAATTTTTTTAACAAAAACAAAAGTTAAATTACGACTGGGATTACGGACAGTAAAATTACACTTCAGTACTTCGTGTAACCCCCATGAGCATTCAGGAGAGCACGTGCACGTTGAGGCATGCTGTTCACGAGATTTGCCAAGGTTTGGACAGGAATCGCTTGCCATGCAGTGACAATAGCCTGCTGCAATTCACGCACAGAGGTCGGCTGCTGGTCCAAGTGGTCGATTTGACGTGTTAATTCTGCCCACAAGTTCTCTATCGGATTCATATCCAGGGACAAGGCAGGCCACTCCATATGCCCTACACCACGGTCAGCAAGAAAGTGTTGGATCATGCGAGCATGATGAGGCCGTGCATTGTCATCTTGGAAGACAAGGTTTCCTCGAAAGGCTGCACGAGCTAATGGAAGCAATGTTTCTTCCAGAATGGCCCTGTACTTGAACTGGTTCAGGTTTCCATTCAGAACAACCAGGTCAGTTTTGCCCCTTGCATGAAAAGCAGCCTAAACGGTCACCCCACCACCTCCAGCTTGGACTCTTGGCACGATACAATCTTTGTTGTAGGCTTCCTGCACTTGTCTGCGCACTCGGACATGGCCATCTTGACGATAGACCAGAAATCTAGACTCGTCACTGAAGATCACGTGATTCCAGTGTCCTGGCTGCCATTGACGGTGCTCTCTGGCCAACTGCAATCGGCGCTGGCAGTGTTGTCTGGTCAGACGTGGCTTTCTCAGGGGACGCCTGGCACAATAGCCTGCTTGAACCAGTCGTTGGTTGACTAGCCTTCTGGATACAGGCATATTTGTCAGTTGCTGCCACTCAGCCCTAAGCCGATTAGCTGACTTGGTACGGCCATTGCGGTCTAACCGGTGCAGCTGGCGATCATCCCTCCTTGTGGTTTTGCGGGGATGACCTGGCCTCGGGATTGGAGTAGGGACACCCCTCTGAGCATTTCGTTTCAGGATCTTTGACACCTGACCTTGAGTGATGCCATAGTGCCGAGCAATAGTGCGCTGTTTCATACCGTAATTTCGTAAAGCCACCACTCCATGACAAACAGCATTGTCGAGTTGACGGACCATCTGCAGAGGAAGCGGCAATAACTTTTGGAGATGTGCAGCAGTTGTTTTCCACTAATACAGAACGCAACAACCCTTGTATACCCGACTGTGAAGCCAATCATCAAATGCACCTGTCCGTACATTTTGCCATGCCACCTGTGATATAATCCTGTTGTTGACTTCTTGCTGCGACAGACAATCAGTGACATGGTTCTTTTAACAAATAAATCACCAAAGTGTAAAATAAACTCACCAGATTGATATACTGAGTTAAGAAAGTAAACCCAAGTCAAGAAAAAATATATATTCCATATTAAATGCCAAGTCTGTATTTGTCGTTTTTGTGACGACTGTCATCAAAAGTAAAAGTAATATATCTTAACGGTAAAGAAAAAGCGAATTTTTAATATATGTCGACATTTTCCCCTACTGTTATTTTAGGCGGTGTATTTTCGTGTATCATTGTGGCACGATTTTAAAAAATATATCTCTATTTTCCCATGTGTGCGTGAATGTTCTCAATTATTTCTGACACCGAGTCTAAAACCATCGATAAAAATTAAATCAGATGGTGAATTTGAGATAAAATCGTGAGGGTGACTCAATGAATGAGCTTTATTTTACAGGCCTTTGAGAAATCATTTCGTTCTTAAAACGGAAACTTTCATGGGATTCTCGTCCCGTTTTTTTGCAACAGAGTCTAAAATGATGTTAGCGACTGTTAAAAATGAAATGATACATCGAATTAGAGTTGAAATAAACCTGTGTGAGAGAGAAAGACAGCACGGGCCTAACTAAACAGGCCTCAAAGCTATTCGAGGTAATAAAATGGTGGATATTTGTTTACACGAAGCCTTTCCCAGAATGGGTGGAGCTACTCTGTAAACGGAGTAAGCCACACCCCCGGACAGACAGACAGACAGACAGACAGAATCACCGTAGCCTATTATAATATAGATAGTATAATAATATTCACATATTTCACAAAATAAAGTTACTAACAAAAAATAAAAACTAACAAAATAAAGTAAATAGAGTAACAACTAACTAACTAAAAAATAACTAAAAGACATAGTAAAAGCCCTGTTGATCATTGCAACGATATCTAACATCCTGTGAGATATATTTCCAAAGTAACTAAATATATCTTTCCATTCTTTCTGGGGGATTGACTTTATCCTAAAGGGGAGTGCTTTGATCCTGGAGGGAGTGTGTTGATCCTGACAGGGGGAGTGATTCTGTCCTAGGATAATTACACTAGTGTGTGCCAGTCCTAGGATTAGTTCACTCTAGAGTGATTTTATCCTAGGACAGAAACACTCTAGAGTGAGATTTTAGGGGAGTGAGAGAATCCTGCTACACCGGTCCTTCCTTCCTTCCAGCAATCGGTCCATTAATGTTTTTTTCCCCCTCTAATCCTCCAAGGTGGGTCAACAGATGGTTTTGAAACTCAGCATGATGATTCATGACGTCAATGCGCAAAAAAAACGATTGAAACCCTTTGAAAAATTCCATCCAGGAGGTCAGATAATTAACAAATTAACTCAAAATGTAATTGGATTATATCAATTCAAAATGTAATCTATGTTTGTATGTCCATCACATATTGCAAGATTCCATCAATATGTTTCCTCATTGTTTAATTTCAACCTCTTAATTTAATTTAACTTAATTATTATTTATTTCAGTCTCTTAAATTAATTTTAACCTTTTAAACTGTATGTAATGGACCAAATGTATGTATGTATGTATGATCTACTCCTCCGAGAGGATTTGACCCAGGAAGCTGAAACTCAGGGATTGATGAGGGCACCCTGAAATTTTGTATGTGCAAGTTTGCTTTGATTCCATCATTTTTTAAAATTTCACTCATCTTGGCATTTTCTTAGCAGTAAGGATGTTTGCGCATCATATACGTAACCCGGGTTAATTTTATTTTCGGGAGCAATTGAGGCAGTGGTCTGTTGCCTATCCACCACACAAATAAAGGGATGTTTCAGAAGAACGTGCTGCACTATTGGAACAAGATCACCGTAGGTGAGTACTCTGCTATGGTATTAATAAAAATCTTACTATAATTCACCAAATGTCCGTCTGTCCGTCCATTCGAAAGTACCGCAAAAACGGCTGAACCGATCGCAACGATATTTTGGGTGGGTAATCCTGGGACCCCTTGGAGTAAAATAGGCTATATTGTTTTTCCAATTTTTCCAATTTTCCAGTTTTTCCAAATACGATCGAATAATATTTACCGATATGAACAGTGATGTGGCTTTTATTGAAATTCTACAAATAATGTTTAGATTTTGATGAGAATTATGAACCTGCCGCCAATGCGGGAGTGGACAGATGATGGCAATGCGTGGGTTTGATCTTATCCCAATACAACTGTCATTCAATCGTAATGTTAAATCGTTAAATGTTAATCATGTTAATTGTTTTGTTAAAGTATCAATTGATGATTGGAATTGAGTGAATACAATTACGATTTTGAATTCGTAATTGTATTCACCCACCCATATGGAACTTCACATCAGGATTTAAATATTTCTTTGTGTCACGAATGTTGTTCAAAGTTTACTATATTAATGTAGGTTTGCGATTGGAGTTATGCTCTTTGGAATGAAAAAAAGAGATATCGAGTTCAAGTGAATGACGAAATGCCGTGACGGTTTCTACTTTATAAACGTGAAATTCGCAGATCGCCATATGCAGATTCGCCATTGACTGGGCATGGAACAAATGTACATGTTTGTTTGCGAATGGGTATGTTTTTCATGGAAGTCCTTCACAAACGTGCTGTCCATGTCTGATGTGCGACTGAGGGTGCTACATGAATGTGGAATTTATTGGTTTCATGCTTTAGCATTCGCCGTTTCTGCATTGTCTGTTTTGCTTCTGGCCTCCCACCTGGAAAAAGAAGATTATCCATGCTGAACATGCTTCAATGGAATCCCATATTTCTAAACTAGCCATTTTTGTCAAGGGCAGCACAAGTAGCCAATGAGTCTATGAGTATGGAAATTGGATTGGGAAATTGTAGAGGATCGGAATGTGGTGTGAAACAGTTTAATGTAGTACAGTTACTATGCAATTGGTATACTAGTGGGGTCACCCGTGGGAATCCCACGGGCATGGACGTGTGTGACATTTGGACATCTTGATTTCGATGCTGCACATTAAATTTTAAAAAATGGTTACTGGCAATTCATCAGATCCAGAAATGGTGTAATGAACTCAATTTATTTATTTCACATAATATATGACACCTCACTCCTCTCCAGCTGACACTCTCCTCTCTCCACCTTCATGCCTCTGCAATCCCACTCTTCCTCACACTCTCCTCCAATACCTCCTCACACTCCTCTCCAATCACTCCTCACTCTCCTCTCCAATCAGCCCTCACTCTCCAACCCCTCGCTCCTCACTCTCCATCCCCTCGCTCCCCGCTTTCCAACTCCTCGCTCCTCTCCAATTTCTTGCTCCTCTACAACCCCTAGCTCCTCACTCTCCAACTCCTCACTCTCTCAACCTCTCGCGCCTCACTCTCCAACCCCTCACTCCTCACTCTCCAACCCCTAGCTCCTCACTCTCCAACCCCTAACTCCTCACTCTCCAACCCCTAACTCCTCACTCTCCAACCCCTAGCTCCTCACTCTACAACCCATAGCTCCTCACTCTCCAACCCCTCACTCCTCTCCAACCCCTCACTCCTCTCCAACTCCTCACTCCTCACTCTCCAACCCCTAGCTCCTCACTCTCCAACCCCTAGCTCCTCACTCTCCAACCCCAAGCTCCTCACTCTCCAACCCCAAGCTCCTCACTCTCCAACCCCAAGCTCCTCATTCTCCAACCCCTAGCTCCTCACTCTCCAAACCCTAGCTCCTCTCCAACCCCTCGACACGCTCCAATTTCTCGCACCTCTCCAACCCCTCACTACGCAAGCTGCACAGTGGAGAGCATTGCACACAGGGGAGAGGAGGAAAGGATCACATACAGGGGAGAGGAGGGAGCATAGGGTGGAAGGTGAAACTTCTACCTTCACTTGGTTGACTGACACCGAGCCTAAAACCATCGATAAAAATGAAATCAGATGGTGACTTCGAGATAAAATCGTGAGGGTAACTCAATGAATGGGCTTTATTTTACAGGCCTTTGAGAATTCATTTCGTTCTATAAACGGAAACTTTCATGGGATTTTCTTCCCGTTTTTTTTCAACCTAATCTAAAACTATGTTAGTGACTGTTAAAAATGAAATGATATATCGAATTTGAGTTGAAATAAACATGTGAGAGAGAGAAAGACAGCACGGGCCTAACGAAAAAGGCCTCAAAGCTATTCGAGTTAATAAAATGATGGATATTTGTTTATATGAAGCCTCTCCAAGAATGGTTGGAGCTACTCTGTAAACGGAGTAAGCCACACACCGGACAGACAGACAGACAGACAGACAGAATCACCGTAGCCTATTATAATATAGATAGTACAATAATATTCACATATTTCACCTTGCACGTACTTTCACCTTGCACAAAGCAAACTTGCACATACACCCCGAAGACCCAAAACACCCACAAAGAATCAAAACACCCCGAAGACCCAAAACATCCAGAAGACCCAAAACACCCCGATGACCCAAAACACCCCGAATACCCAAAAGACCCCGAAGCCCCAAAACACCCCAAAGACCCAAAACATCCCTGAAGACCCAAAACACCCCGAATACCCAAAAGACCCCGAAGACCAAAAAGACCTTGAAGACCCAAAATACCCCAAAGACCAAAAAGACCCCAAAGACCCAAAATACCCCAAAGACCAAAAAGACCCTGAAGACCCAAAAGACCATAAAGACCCAAAATACCCCAAATACCAAAAACACCCTGAATACCCAAAAGACCCCGAAGACCCAAAACACCCCAAAGACCCAAAACATCCCTGAAGACCCAAAATAACCTGAAGACCAAAAACACCCTGAAGACCCAAAACACCCCGAAGACCCAAAACACCACGAATACCCAAAAGACCCCGAAGACCAAAAAGACCTTGAAGACCGAAAATACCCCAAAGACCAAAAATACCCAGAAGACCAAAAAGACCCAAAAGACCAAAAAGACCCTGAAGATTCAAAACACCCCAAAGACCAAAAAGTGCATGAAAACCCAAAATATCCCAAAGACCAAAAATACCCAGAAGACCAAAAACACCCCGAAGACCCAAAATACACCAAAGACCAAAAAGACCCCGAAGACCAAAAATACCTCAAAGACCCAAAATACCCTTAAAGGCCCAGAGGATCCAAAAGACCCTGAAGACCCAAATGTCCCTGAAGACCCAAAACACCATGAAACCCAAAAGACACTGAAATGGTCAATGATGCCTACCCCTCTGAAACGACGTGTCGTGAGGCATGAGCAGCGCGCCGAGTCACGCTAGTGTATATATATATATATTGTTGCGGTTTTGAGTTTGTACAGTCAGTATAATAAAGGTTAAAATTTCCCCCTCATAGTTAGTCACACAAGCAACATGTAGCCTCGCGATAGTGTCGTTATTTCTTCGTATTTGTGAGCTTAGTCCTTTTCCTATGTTAGTTCTGCGTTGAGTAGAGTCAGGAGAGTAGGTCCTACTTCTACCGACTTTCCAGCCTCCATAGCTTCATGCACCTTTGCGCTGACTTTGGTTCATTTTGGGCTAATTACCATGGGGCAGGGCTAGGACAGTCGGGGCGGAGCCGAATGAGAAGCGGCAGAGGCGCTGACGGTAAGCACGAGCTGCCAGTCAGGGCTCAGAGGTGGTGGCGGCAGCATTGCGTCACAGGGCGTGGTAAGAAGGTTTGAGGGGGTTCGAGAAGGTTCGGAGGCATAGCTATATAACCCGTTGCACAAAGCCCCCAGAAGAACTCGACGCGCAGCAGTAAAAGGGACTCGATAGGACTAGCACGGGAGGACTTGAGGACTTGGAGAGGACCTGAGGACCCGCTGATGAACGGAGGACTCGCGCGCACTGACCAACCAAGAGGGATCGTTGACACGCAGGAGTTAAGAGCATCAAAGAACTGCGAGAGATACGCGGGTGAAGAAAGACGTGCATGAACCGGAATACACGCTATTATAAGTGACGCTTGGTTGAGTTGGAGGCCGATCCATATACAGTGCATTAAGTCGTGAGAGTGATAACGGCTGTGTAATCGCCAGCCGCGCTGAGAGTCCCGCATTTCCCGTTCCAGCTCATGGCTGCTTTTGTTCGGGAGACATGGTAGGAGGTTCCTTCCATCGCCTGCTGCCATCTTCGCGGGACGTGCTGGGAATATGGAGAGCCAGACGGGGTCGTTCCTGGATGACCACGTCGACGCGTTTGGCTGAACATCAACCCATCTGCAATTCCCTGTGTGAGTGTGACGGGCCCGAGTCCGGGGGATAAGATAAGACTGACTAAGTGCTGCCCTGTGTCTCTGCGTCCCGATCACTGCATATACGTGTGGGAATAATTAAACCTGTGTCTTCCTTTTCCATTCGATCGTTCCTGTGGTTTCCTCATTGGCTAAGCGTGGTACGAATAGAACCGCTCGAATCGGGTTCCATACCTAAGCTGCATGGACCACGTGATACTCAATCCACTCGGCATACCCAAACCACATGTGGCTCGTGCGAGGCTTGCTTCCTCACTTCCGTGGCGGCGCAGGGAATTAGGTGCGAGCGAGAGATGGTCCCGAAACCCTACTTTGCGTTTGCCCAGAAGGGACATTTCAAGTCTTGGTTCGGTCAATCCCAGAAAGAACAAGGGGATTAATCCCCCCCCTTAGTAAGGGGAAGAAGGGTGGTGGAGAACCGTAACAATATATATATATATATACATATATATATATATATATATGTGTGTATATATACCCCACCCCCCCCCCCCCCCAATTCAGGATGGGGAGGAATTCATTTTTTAAATTTTTACCCCATCACATTGCATGGCCTGATTGTTTCACTGTAACGTTGTTATAAAAATGATTTTACACATTATCTTTCATATACACTTTGAAGGAATGGTAATACATATTCCTGTATGTGTGTTTTGGGGGGGGGGGGTCTTTCAGAATCGGGGGAATTCATTTTTTTAGTTCCCCCCCCCCCCCCCCCCACAATTGCAGTCGTGGGTCTTTTTGGACCGGCTTAGCATTTCGGTTATTGCAAAAAAATAATTTAAAAAAATGCAATTTTCTTTACTATTGTATTATTTTAGATGTATTATTTTAATTATCATTATTATTGAATTATTGCATTCCCACCCCCACCCTCCTCACCCCTTTATAAAGCGGTGCTGCATGCGTGCATGTGGTGTGTTCTGAATTACCTTCCACACCCTTTGAAGGGCCTTGGTAAGAGAGGTGACCAAGAACCCGATGGTCACTCTGGCTGAAGAAGCCTCTCCTCAGTAAAAGACACATGAAAGCCCGCTTGGAGTTTGCAAAAAAAGCACCTAAAGGACTCTCAGAATGCGAGGAACAGGATTTTGTGGTCTGATGAAACCAAGGTTAAACTGTTTGACTTTCGTCTGGCCACTCTGCCATAAAGCCCAGATTGGTGGAGTGTTACAGTGTTGATTGTCCTTCCGGAAGTTTCTCTCATCTCCACACAGGATCTCTGGAGCTCGGCCAGAGTGACCATCGGGTTATTGGTCACCTCTCTTACCAAGGCCCTTCTCCCCCGATTGCTCAGTTTGGCTGGGCAGCCAGCTCTCGGAAGAGTCCTGGTTGTTCCACAGTGCTCTTGGAGGCCACAGAATTATGGAGGCCACAGTGCTCTTGGGAACTTTCAATGCAGCAGAAATATTTTCGTAGGCTTCCCCAGATCTGTGCCACGACACAATCCTGTCTCTGAGCTCCACAGGCAGTTCCTTCGACCTCATGGCTTGGTTTTTGCTCTGATATGCATTGTCAGCTGTGAGACCTTATATAGACAGGTGTGTGCCTTTCCAAATCATGTCCAATCAATTGAATTTACCAGAGGTGGACTCCAATCATGTTGTAGAAACATCTCAAAGATGATCAAGAGAAATGGGAGGCACCTGGGCTAAATTTCAAGTGTCATAGCAAAGGGTATGAATACTTATGTCAATGTGATATTTCCGTTTTTTCTTTTTAATAAATTTGCAAAACTTTCTAAAATCCTGTTTTCTCTTTGTCATTATGGGGTATTGAGTGTAGATTGATAAGGGAAAAATTGAATTTGAACGATTTCAGCATGAGGCTGCAACATAACAAAATGTGAAAAAAGTGAAGGGGCCTGAATACTTTCTGAATGCACTGTATCGATTCGATAAACCACGAAATCATAAAACAAAAGTCCATACTACACATCATTTTGTGTTGAATCAACTTAGTAGATTCATGCTTTATTGAGATCTAACTGTCAACCAAACTGAGGGTTCAACTTCTCCTGTATCAGAGAGTACATTAGTACTCTCTATGTAGGGATGGCGCGGAAAAAAATGTCGCTCCCATCTGCAACATGCAAAACTAAAGTTTTGATTATCTTTTAAAGATTATCTATTATTATTATTTATTATATTATTATTATATTAAAGATTATTAAAGATTATTATCTAAAGATAGAGATTATCTTTTTTTTAAACTCGCTTAAGGTACATATGAGAGCTATCTGGACTGTTCAGCTGATTGTCGAGGTTTTTTTTTTTTTTTTTTTGTATCCTGAATCGAGGCTCGTGAAAGAGCTGACATTTACTTCACAAACAAATCAACCAGACAAACAAAATATATAAAAAGAGGGAGCGGAAGACAAGAGAATGGGAAGCACACCAACACTTGAGAGCACACAACATTTAAGAGCAGGGAGATGTAAACACAGGTTTATTCACATTTGTACAATGGCCAGAGAGAAGAGACACAGGAGAGAAGCTTAACCGTTCTTACTTAATACCCAGACAAGGGCCCTCTGACTCACGCGGGGAGAAGGGAGGAAGAAGAGGACACGCTCAAAGCGCGGCTGCTCAGTGCAGTTCGTAGGGATCACTTTTCAGTTCTCCAGACAAAGGCAAAAGCAAAAGAAAGCAAAATAACGACATCGCTCAAATCAGGGATTTCATCTTCTTGTTCATAATAATAATCTTCTTCAGACGGTATATTTCCGAGCTGCCTCTATCAATGGCAATGATTCTGCTACCATTCAATAGAGCAGGGGTTCCAAACCTTTTTTGTGTTATGGCCCCTTTGGCTCGAAGAGCACATCATCAGCACCCCCCCCCCCCCCTTCCCTTTTGCGAGGGTTGAGTGGTGGAGCTCGAGTAAGCAGGCTAGGGGGTCTGGGGGCATGCTCCCCCAGAAAATGTTGATGTCTAGATGCTCTGTGGTGCATTCTGAGAGGTGTTTTTTCCTTTAATTGGCTATTTTGTTTGCATGAGAATTGGTAAATTATTATACTCCTGGCTCTGGGGGGTTGCTTGTGTACATCTCTCTTCTACGGCCAAACTTTTGATTTTCCTGTTCTATATGTTGAGACCCTTGGAAAAAATCTGGGTAACACTCCCAGATCAAGTACGTTTTTTCTGCACACCCCAATACGTGATTATGACTTGAGGCCAATTAGCCGAAATAGCAAAATTCAGTTTTCATGGAATAATTCAAGAGTAGGCAGCTTTAGATTCAAATGTAACATTCATCATGATCATGTTTAGACATAACTAACACATTTTTAGCATGGTTCAATACTATAAACGGTCTTTTTTAGAAAAAAAAACCGTCATTTAGCTTTTTTTTCTCCAAAAATCACTTTCTGTTTGAAAGGCGCTCAAAATCCGATCACCTCTCATACACCCAATTATGTAGATAAAGCAACCAAAATTTGTCAGAAGCTTCCTTATGAAGCCCTTTAATAGGGATAAACATGGGTTTCTTTGTGGCTTATCAGTCTTTCACATTTTATATTTTCAGCATATGGTCCGACCTTGCCGATTTTTACAGCCGTACAAACGTAACTAATATCCATTTTTTGTTTTTCAGGCGTGGCCGCTGACGATGGAGTCTGTTACTCTCTCAGGACCGCCCGAAGACAGTTCGTTTGATGCGACTAACTGCATCATCTGCCAGAAAAGCGCGGGGGATAAAACTGTGAGCACAACTAATGGCTGCAAAAGGATACGAGAAGCAAGTTACATCCACAATGATCAAGTTTCCAAACGGCTTAAGCTGGTTAAAGGAGATGGGTTTGTTTATCATGTGACCAATGACTGTTACAAAAAATACACCATGACTTCAGTTCTCAATAGGAAAAGGAAGAGTCTCGCTGTATGCCAAGACCTGTCCCGTTCTGAGCAGGAAGAAGATAGAAGTACTCGTTCTAAGGCCGTCCGACATCCACCGAATACAGAGACGTCCACAACAGCCTTACGTCAAGTGAAGTGTATTATCTGTGACAGTAAATCACACAAACAACAGTACACGAAATATCGCATTAGTGAATCAGGCCGTGCTTCAGCCTTTCTGGCTGCGACAAACTTCTTTCAAGATGATGTGTTCACCCGAACGTGCGACCTTCAATATGCGCATTCTGTGTTTGGAGCAGATCTGTACTACCACAGGGACTGCATGACTAAATACTTGTATAAGTATGACTCTCGTGATAAAGCTTCCATACCAAAAGTGTCTGAGAAACAGCTTGCTTGGAATCAGGTTGTTAAAGAGTTAGAGCAAGGCCTAAAAGAAGGGAGGGGTTATGAACTTAGTGCTATCAGAGACTCTTTGAACAATATTGATGACAAATGTAACTTTCGTAATAGAGATGTAAAAGTTTTCTTGTTGAACACTTTTGGTAATGAGATTGATTTTACATATCCCAGTTCGTTCAAAAAATCAATGATGGTATTCAGTGTTCCAAAGAAAGTGTTAGCTGAGCGCATTCGTTCCCTTGATCCTGTTCAGGTATGCGCTGGTGTGATTAGGAAGGCTCTAGATGAGTATGATTTTGGCCTTGACGATAGCTTTGTGATGCGCATGATCTAAAGCATTCCTTGAGCGAGATGAATATCCCTGAACCTGTACTACGTTTTTTCAGTCATTTGTACAATTTCAATCCTGACACATGCAAAAGCAGCCGAAGCTGTCATGACAGAAAGTGATGAACCAGTTGATGAGGATGAAGAAGATGATGATGACTACGATACCGGTAGCAAGCCATCAGGTAACAGCCTCTCCACACAGCGTTGCAGAAAGATACAATCTGTCTTCCAAGTCATGTACTATATCCATCACTGCGGTAGAAAGAGAACTCCAATGCATATTATGAATGCAGAATCAGTTCATGGTCTTCGGCGTGGTGGCAAAATTGTAACTACAGTTCTAAACCACGGAGGACTAGCAATCAGCTACCCGGAGCTGCGTAGGTACCAACATGACCTTGCCACGTTTACAGCACAGCACAACAACGACCGCGTTTCACTGCCGTCACACTTTGATCCTGGGCAATTCACCTCCGGTGCAATTGACAACTGGGACCATGAGGGGGCAAATGTATCTGAACATGACACTGTGACTGTTCTCTACCAAGACAAACCCCCGTCGTCGACCAGTAAACCAAAGATTTCTGACACGCAGGTCACACATGGTCCACAGTCATTCATTTTAATATTAAAATGCC
Source organism: Myxine glutinosa (assembly GCF_964187855.1). Taxonomy (NCBI): domain Eukaryota; kingdom Metazoa; phylum Chordata; class Myxini; order Myxiniformes; family Myxinidae; genus Myxine; species Myxine glutinosa. Next base: position 67,714,768 of record NC_136261.1, on the reverse strand, counting down.
AGGTACTGTCGACTTTCACAAGCCTGCACGCCGTGCTGACATCCCAGCAACTTACAAAGTGCCCGAACTGCCTTACACTTCCTCCGAAGCCGATGCAGCAAAACTGAAGGATATTTCTTGGTCCCTCGCACGCTTGAACGTCATGCATGATGAAGTGTCCATCTACCCCGAATCACAAACAATGCCATCTTGGAGTGCTAGCAACTCTGTTTGGACGGAGGAGGCCATCCCATTAAAGAATCTTGCATTTGTGCCTGTTCTGCCGCATCCAGTTACAGAGTACGCGACAGTTTATACGGCTATGAAGAACTTTATGGACATTGGTTCTCAGCTGACTCAAAATGAGATACCAATGTATTGTGATGAAGGTGTTTATTGCATCGTCCGTGATATACAACTGCTGAGACCAGAGGAATTCAGGACCCTGGTTCCATGCCTGGGAACGTTTCTGTCGTGAAAATCAAGCGCAGACACGACTTTCCTCTGGGTAGGCTTTAATATCATTTAGATCGGCAATATCTCCTGTAACAATACATGCAGCAATAGGCATTAAATCAGAGCATTTCAAGCACAGCAATGGCAGCTTCGATATAACAATGGTTAGCGCAGCGCAGCATCAGCGCAGCATTTGGGGGCGTACATACCATTCAAACTACTGGATAATGTCACAGTGAGTCCCGCCGAAGTGTCCGCACGCCCCGAGTGTCCCGGGTCTTATAGACGGCCCCTTTCATGGCGAGCACCCCTGGGTTCACCTTGGTATAATTTCACTACATTCTCCCCGTCGTTAAAACTATACTACCGCTCGGCAGTTGCAAGCAAGCATCAGCAATAAACCAAAGGGTTACGTCAATCCACGTCAGTCGGTCCACCCGTAGCGGTCGGGGCGGCGAACCTCCCTGCCAGTTCGTGTTCGGAAACTACCGGGCACGGCGTCCCCTAGCCCGGAGTCTCCCGCGTCGGAATAGCCGCCGGAGGTTGGAGTCAGAGGGGGCGCCCCTGCGCCTTCGGGCACGGGGGCGGGGGACGACGGGAGTAACAGCGGTAGTTCCATAGGGGAAGCTTCGATAGAGTCCATAGACTCGTAGACGGGTTCGTCGATAACCCTGTCGTCGTCCCCACAAGGGGCGAGATGGCGTACGGAGACAGTAGACTCGCGGCCATCCGCCGTTAACACGCGGGCATGCTCGGGATTAGCCTGGAGGACCTGCACCTTGTCAACAAGGGGGTCGTACTTGCTAGTGCGAACCGCTCGTTTGAGATAGGCAGGCCCCGGTTCAGCGAGCCAGCTGGGTAAAGACTGGATACTGCCGGAGCTTCTAGGGTGGTGGAACAGTCGTTCGTGAGGAGTCTGGTTGGTGGCAGTACATAGGAGAGCCCGGATCGAGTTTAGAGCGGCAGGCAGCGACCACGCCCATTTATCGAGGCCTCGGCCGAGGGTCCGAAGGCTTAGCATGACGGCCCGCCATATAATCCCATTAAAGCGTTCGATCTGTTCATTAGCTTGGGGCCGGTACGGGGTGGTGTAGCTCGAAGCGACATTATTTTGGAGCAAGTAGCCCCTCACTTCCTGGGACAGGAACACCGCACCCCGATCGGTATGCACGTAGGCCGGATACCCGAACATAGAAAACAAATTCTGCAGGCACCGAATAACCGTGGCAGCCGACATATCCCCGCACGTGTAAGCAAAGGGGAATCGGGAATACTCATCGACGATAGTGAGCAGATAGCGAGAGTTGCTCGACATTGGCAGCGGCCCTTTGAAGTCCATCGCCAAGCGCTCCCACGGTCTAGTAGCCCTAACGAGTGTCCCCAGAGGGGGGCTATAAAAACGCGGTTTGAGTTCCGCACAGACTGCGCAATCACGGCAAATGCGGCGGATGTCCTCCATCGAGTACGGCAGATTGCCCGCGCGCACAAAATGCGCGAAGCGCGTTACCCCGGGATGACACATAGTGCTGTGCAAAGTGCGCAGCCCCTCCAAAGATACGACCCCCGCGCAAGTGGCCGGCCTTGATAAGGCGTCAGCGACCAGGTTATCCTTCCCCGGGCGGTATTTGATGGTGTAGCAGAAGTCGGCGAGTTCGATACGCCAACGGGTGATTTTCTCATTCTTAATGCGCTGAGCATGTAAGGTGTCGTACATAAACGCAACACTCTGTTGGTCCGTGATAATTTGGAAACTCCGCCCAAGCAAATACGAACGCCATCGCCGAATTGATTCGACGATCGCGTACGCTTCCTTTTCGACGGACGAATGCCTCCGCTCGGCGGAGATGAGAGTCCGCGAGAAGAAAGCCACAGGGCGGCCTCCTTGGGAGAGAGTCGCCGCTATCGCATGATCCGAGGCATCACTCTCCAAAACGAAAGAGGCACTCTCGTCAATCGTTGCGACAGCGGCGCCAGCAATGTCGACTTTAAGGCCCTCGAAGGCCGCCAGGGCGGCCGGGCCCATGGGGAAAGTGTCGCAGGCCACGAGGGGGCGGAGCTTAGCGGAGAAATTTTGCACCCACTTTGAGTAGTGGGCGAACAGCCCTAGAGCGCGTTTCAGCGAAGCCCGATCGCTAGGCGGAGCCATATCGAGCAAAGGGCGCAGACGCTCCTTATCCGGAGAGACGGAGCCATGGGTCACGGTGTACCCCAGAAGGTCTACCGTGCGTAGAGAGTATTGACACTTCGCCTCATTCATGGTTAAGCGATATTTCCGCGTGACCTCGAGGAAGCGTTTTAGATTAGCGTCGTGATGCGCCTGGTCGTACCCACACACCGTAAGATTGTCCAGATAGACAAAGACATCCGTCAAATGCTCCTTCGCAATGAGGTCATCCATAGCTCTCTGAAAATAAGCGACGCCGTTCGTTACCCCAAAGGGAAGTCTCGTGAACTGGTACAACCGCTGACCCGATTCAAAGGCTGTAAAGACGCGATCAGCCCTAGAGATGGGGACTTGATGATACGCACTACGTAGATCGAGAGTGCTATAAACGGAATACAGGGCCACCTGGCATACCAGGGCGTCCATCCCCGGTAATGGGTAGGCATCCAGCTGTGTAAAACGATTAATCGTTTGCGAATAGTCGATTACCATTCGCCTGCGGTGGGCCTCACTCCGCACCAGTAAGACTTGGGCCCTCCACGGAGACCTACTGTGTTCTATGATACCGTCCTTCAAGAGCAGGGCCGTTTCTTCCGCAATGAATTGCGCGTCCGCGCGAGAGTAGCGCCGCGATTTGATGGCTACAGGGGTACAATCAGTGGTCAGGTTGGGGAACAGTGAGAGTGGCTCCATGTCCATTTGAGCGAGGGCACACACAGCGAGCGTGTCCGGCCCTCCGAAGTCTATTTCCAAACGACCATGCCGCTTAAGGAAATCAAGTCCTAACAGAATGTCAGCGCATAAGGCCGGTAATACCATGAGATACACGTCCGGGAACGTGCGTCCATTTATCACAAGTTTCAATCGACACGCCCCTTTTGTGCTCAACCGAAGTCCCTGAGATGCCATGAAGATCCGGCGGGTTGTCCCGAGAACCGGCCACACATGTTGATGCACGAGACGCTGATCAATAAAACTATCCGTGGATCCCGTATCAATCAAAGCTTGCGCAAAAACGCCCGCGACCGTGAGCGGAATGAAGGCCTGCGCTAGGCCGGCAGACCCGGCAGGTATAGTTCCGGCCGGGCGAGAAGATCGCGCCTCGCGGGTGGATCCCACGCCGGCTGCAATCCTTCGGGCCTCAGCAGGAGCATTGAAGTCAGTTGGCTCTTCGGTAGTTTCATTTGCCAGAGTGGGTGTGGGGTGGTCATGAGAGCAGCCTCCAGATGGCGCTCGAGCCACGGGAGAAAGATCTCTGCCATCTGTAGAGTCATATGCCAAAGCGGGTGCATGTAATTCACAAAAGCTACCGTCAGATGGCGCTCGAGCCACGTGAGAAAGATTTCTGCCATCTGCAGATTGACATGCCAGAAGGGAAGCATGTAATTCGCAAAAGCTGTCATCAGATGGCGCTCGAGTCACGTGCTGCGTTTGCCACACTTCGAGAGGCATTTCCAAAGTGGGTGCATGTCGCTTATTTGAAGTAGGCGTTTGAAAGCCAGTCAAGGCTAGATGCTCTGTGACCGGTCGCATTCGCGCCATTTGTTTCGGCGGCCCGACGTATCTCACCAAGGTCGGGCGAGAAGCCAGAGGCCCGCGAGGAGGAGAGCGGCTCATCAAAGCTGTGCAAGGCGCCCCGTCCGGTGCTCGATCCGTTGGCTCCGCGATGAGCCCATTCAAGGTCGCTCGGGAATGCGTGCCCCGGGCGGCCTTTCTGCAGACTTTTGCAAAATGGCCTTTGGTGGAGCAGAGGTGACAAGTCGCCTCTCGGGCCGGGCATTCAGAGCGGGGATGCTGCCGATTGCCACAAAAATAACATTTTGCATACCGGGCAGGCCGTGGCCTGGCAGCGGCGGCTGCAGTGAGGCCGGATGCGGAGTCCGCTTCCGGAGCACCCAGGGACTCGGCCGTCGTGGGGGTCGGGTCCTCCTCCGTATCCTCGGCGATGGCCCTCTCGGGTCGCGCGAGTTGCGAGGTCCCCGCCACGACTCGTGGGTGATCATATGCGGTCAATTGTTCTCGAGCATCTGTGTATACGCGTGCCAGCCGTAGTGCTTCTGTAAATGTCAGCTCCGCGACCTCCAAGAGACGCAGCCGCAAGACTCCAGAACTAATTCCGGATATGAATGCATCTCGGAGCAAATCGTCCTGCACTTGCTCGTGAGTCCGGACGTCCTGCACGCAATCTGCCAATAAGTAGCGCAGCTCCTGCGCGAAGCGATCGATCGATTCAGACGGTTGTTGCCGTCACTGAGAGAGTTGATGCCGGCCATGCACAGCGCTCCGTTTCTTTATGTAGAGGCGCTTCAGCTCGTCCAGGGCCGTATCATACGTCTCAAATCGAGAAATGGTCTTGTACACAGTGTGATGGACCTTGGACTGTAACACGGACAGCTGTATCTCAGCGGTTGGCTCTGTCTCGTGAGCAGCGAAGTAATTCTGCAGTGTGTTGAGCCAGTGAGCAAACTCCGATGCAGATCCTTCAGCTTGAGGGTCGGCTCCGAGAATCGGAACCACGATCATCTTGTGGTCAGCCATTTGGTGAACTAAATGATATTAAATGTCGTGAAAATCAAGCGCAGACACGACTTTCCTCTGGGTAGGCTTTAATATCATTTAGATCGGCAATATCTCCTGTAACAATAAATGCAGCAATAGGCATTAAATCAGAGCATTTCAAGCACAGCAATGGCAGCTTCGATATAACAATGGTTAGCGCAGCGCAGCATCAGCGCAGCATTTGGGGGCGTACATACCATTCAAACTACTGGATAATGTCACAGTGAGTCCCACCGAAGTGTCCGCACGCCCCGAGTGTCCCGGGTCTTATAGACGGCCCCTTTCGTGGCGAGCACCCCTGGGTTCACCTTGGTATAATTTCACTACAGTTTCACTTAGTGAAAACTGTTTTGAAATGTATTGGCAAACTCCTGGATGGAAGTGGCGTGGACATCACATGGTTGCAGGCTGGTGTTTTTGGTCCAACTGTCATCGAGAATTCTGTTCTACATGGAGGTCACTACAGCCGCTGTCTTGAGGGTATGCAGCTCCTTGCTGAAGCCTTTGAACGCCTCCAGTACAAAGAATTCTTCTCCGAGAAAGGCATCGACCAATATATACATGAGCTTGCCATCCTGACGAACCTCTAGTCTAGTGTCAAGGAGAAATGCATCACAGATAGTCAGAAGTATATGGTTCAGTTTGCTGATGCATCAAAAACGTTGGTCGAAGATTTGAACAGATTCATCCAAACACGGTCTGATACCAATGAAAACTTCAAGTTCTGGACTCAGTTCTTGCAAATGATGGATATTGTCCGTGATCTGTTGAGAGCTGATCGTGAAGGGATTTGGGAACTGCATCTTGACGCTGTCCAGCGTGCATTGAACCTGTTTGCGGCATTCGATTCGACCAACTACTTGCGATGGTGTTCTCTCTACCTTGAAGACATGCGACGTCTACCTGAGACTGCACCATCAGTTCATGAACAATTTGCCAAAGGCAATTTTTCAATCAGAGAGATACCCGGCCGATTCACCGCTGTTGGAGGAGACCAGAAATTAGAGCAAAGCATTAACCTTTCATCTAAGTGCAGCGATGGAGTCATTGGACATGCAAAGCAAAAACAGTATGTCGCCCAGTGGGACCTAATATACCATGAAATGATGGCAGTGAAGAACCTACATCGGCAATACAGTGATGTGATTGACAGGACACATGAGACTTACAGCCACCACGAATCATCTCAAGCCACAACGAACCGCAAAGAAGGACATATTCAGGAGATGATGAGATTCATTGAAGAGAAGGGGTCCTCTCTGTCTCTAGACGCTTCCAAAACACTACAAAACTTTGTGACAAAAGAGGTTATGTCCGATGATATAAAAACTGACATGCTCAATGCCTTTTCAAAAGGAAAAGAGAAGTACCTGAAATTCAGAAAGGAAAGGTTTGTCACCAAGACTGAACGAATAAGCAGTACCATTCACCGCACAAACTTGAAGACGATGAAAACTCTTCGAAAGAAGCCACAGAAGACTACCAAGACGACAGTGAAGGAGATGAACATCGCTGAGAGAAACATAGAAATAGCTCGGGAGCGTGGCCTCACCACTGATGATCTCTTAAAGTACGATGTTGTTCCCTCCCCAGTGTTGTTTGATGATGCAGGAATGATGACTAAACCAGCAAAGAGCCAGCTACTGTAGGAGTTGGAGACGCACCTAAAACCGGAAGAATTTACATATAGTCATCGGAAAGACGCATCATTTGTAGTTGACATCATGGCCACAATCCGAAAGGTTAATGTTACGAAACTCTCCAAATTCAATGACCTTCTATCAAATTTCATGTCATTTTCGGCCATATATCATCGGTTTGGGCGGACTGACTATGTCTTTGACATGTATTCTGATGACCCATCAGTGAAGGACAGCGAGAGGAAAAGGCGAAGTGACACTCTACCCATCGAATATACTTCAATAGAGCCATCAACACCACTACCTAAGGATATGAACACATTCTGGCCTTCCAACAACAACAAACTTCTCCTTGAAAAACTGATCTACAGCCATGTTCGTTCAAATATTGCAAATACCGGTCAGTACCCAACTGTACTCGGACAGGTGACCAGAGAGAACGAGGATTGGAAATGTATGAAAATGCACAACGGAGATGAGAGCGCACTGGTACACCTTCAATCCACATTTGAAGAGGCGGATCTTCGCATACTCCTTCATGTTTTGGACGCGCTCAAAGAAGGACACAAAATATGTGTTGTCATCTCCAATGATACTGATGTAGTTGTTGCCTTGCTCCACCACATGCCTGTCTTTCTCCAACATGACCTAGAGGAGCTGTGGGTACGAGCTGGAGTTGGAGATAGCACTCGGTATGTGCCCCTTCATACCTTGTTCGAGCGCATCGGATGTCAACTCTGTGCTGTTCTTCCTGCCGTACACAGTCTTACAGGATGTGATATCACTAGCAAAGTTGGGACCAAGAAAGCCGCCTTGAATGCCGAGCCAGAAAAGTTATTGAAGCACTTTGGAGGGTTGCCGACCTTTTCTCAGCCTTTGATCAAGAATGCAGAATCCTACTTGGTCAAAGTACTGAAACCAAAAAGCGATGCGAAGAAATTTTCGAACTTGCGTGCGGAGATCTTCCATCATGTCAAAGGGAGTTCTCATCACAACCTGCCACCAACCAGCCAAGGTCTCCTGCCACATATGAAGCGTAGCTTTTTCAATGCCTACAATATCATGCATGCTTTGGAGCTTCATCAAGATTCTGAAAATGTGATCGCACTTAAGCCAGAGGATTGTGGTTATACGCATGACAAGGAACAGCTGATACCTGAGACAACGTGGAAAACTCTAGAATCACATTGGACAGTTGTCTGTTCATGCACTAAGTGTGCCAGGTCAACATGCCCCTGTAGGACCGCCATAGTTAAATGTGTAAATTTTTGTCATTGCAAAAAGGCTTCCCCTGATGCCTGCAAGAATCCTGTCGCTTGATAAAGAGTACATGTATTGAAGTTGCACTGGTGGTAAATGGTGGTAATTGACAGCACGCGCTTCCTTGTTATGACAGTTATATTGGGTTTGTGGACATGTTATGATTTTAATTCATGAATCCTTAAGCTATGTAAGTGTAATAGTTTTGCTTAAGCTGAATTTTGAGCGAAATTTAGTCAACATCATTGCCAGGAGGTGTTTGGCGGCCATTTTGAAATTATGCAAATTAGGTATATTCAAAAGGGGTTGATTATGGTTCCAATGAATAGCTTGCTATCAAAAACCCATACATAGACACCAAAATCAGCCGAATATCACACTTACTTCTAAAGTTAGACCAATTTAACCAATTTTGGTTTATACCGCTTTTTGGGGTAGGGGTAACCTTTGTTAACATTTGACCCCACTGTCACTATACAATATAATGAATCATAAATATGATGCATGGGATTATTAAAGGGCTTCATAAGGAAGCTTCTGACAAATTTTGGTTGCTTTATCTACATAATTGGGTGTATGAGAGGTGATCGGATTTTGAGCGCCTTTCAAACTGAAAGTGATTTTTGGAGAAAAAGAAGCTAAATGACGTGTTTTTTTTCCTAAAAAAGACAGTTTATAGTATTGAACCATGCTAAAAATGTGTTAGTTATGTCTAAACATGATAAATAAATGTTACATTTGAATCTAAAGCTGCCTACTCTTGAATTATTCCATGAAAACTGAATTTTGCTATTTCGGCTAATTGGCCTCAAGTCATAATCACGTATTGGGGTGTGCAGAAAAAACGTACTTGATCTGGGAGTGTTACCCAGATTTTTTCCAAGGGTCTCAACATATAGAACAGGAAAATCAAAAGTTTTGCCGTAGAAGAGAGATGTACACAAGCAACCCCCCAGAGCCTATACTATTACACAGAAAATGAGGAATTCCAAGTGGCCAACATGAACATTTAGTTCCATCGTTTTTTTCTATTCTTTACTGGCTCCCAACTGCATCATTTTTGGAAGAAGCAAACAAAGCAACGTCGCTCGAATGATGCATGTTTGATATGAGATTTTAATATTATCAGTAGCAACACTATGGACAGCATAAAATAGAACTGTCACACAAGAAAACAGTATGAAAAGGTTCCAAGTCAAGAATATGTGAAAACTAAAAACCTCTGTTCTGTCTGTATTTAACGCAGTGTGTTATAATCTCACAAAAAGAAACTCAATTCGACAACAACTCAGGTAATCAAAACGAGGGACGTGATGCATGCACCATAAAAGTGAATTAAAAACTCAGTGGGATGACTGAAATTGCATTTTAGCTGCCAATTGGGGTATCCGTGGTTGAGTTGTCAGGTTGTCAGGATGCCAGGGCACAAGATATCGATGTCATCTTCCACGTGGAGCCAATTACGCTATGTCGAATTGATACTCAACATCGTGGAAAACCCCTCTTCACAGAGATAGGTAGACGAGAATGGCAGAAGCACCCGGATAGCTATCTGGCTGATATTAGTGTAGCGACCCATTCCCACCCAAAACTCCGTCAAGCTCTTCTCTTCGAATGTGTCTTTGGCAAACTATTCATTTCGGAGATCCAGGAATTCATTTTGCATTGCCTCCGGCATGCTCTCCATGCAAAGGTTGATGGAAAAAGGATTCCTCACAATTTTTGCCTCATTGTCGTCTAAATCAGGAAAATACTTATGAAATTCTAGCTCCAGTGACTGCAGATGCTCAAGAATGTCATTTTTCAGTACGGGATAAAGCTTGAAGACGACAAGGGGAAGTTGGGGAAGAAGACGACAGCCTCTCCACGGCCTTCCCTACAAGTACCAAGAATTGTGAAACTAATGTCGCCACACAATCATCGAGCTGGCAGGCCAAGGTACAAGCCAAGGTCAAGACCAAGACCAAGGCATAGAACGTCCTTTTCAGGACGGGCGGCCATTCCGACCATCGAAAACCAAGGCCTGTCAGTGCTCCAACTCAATGTCGAGGGCCTCACCACCGCCAAGCTCGAAGTCATACGACACCTCGCCGACTTCAACAAGGCAGCAGTCGTTCTCCTACAAGAGACACACTGTGCAGCTGACGACAACCTCAAGCTGCCTGGGTTCCTTCTCGCTGGGTCCATCCACAGTAAACAGCATGGAATGGCAACCTTCGTCAGGACTGAACTAAGCTGGACAGCCATTAGCCAATCTCCACCAGGCTCCAACATCGAGTGGCTGGTCACCAAAATCCAGGAAACATCGGTCGTCAACGTATATAAGCCTCCTCCATCAGCGCTGATGGCATCATCACTCCCGTCCGTTACTGCACCCGCCATCTATGCAGGTGACCTCAACTGTCAACACACAGACTGGGGTTACAACTACACAACACCAGACGGAATGATGCTGAGCGACTGGGGCTCCAACGCCGATGCACTGCTGCTGTTTGACCCAAAAGATCCTCCAAGCTTCTTCTCTGCGCACTGGAACACCTACACCAATCTGGACCTGGCCTTCGCCGTGTGCCGCACCAATGACCCGCAGCCTGAGAGATGCATCATTGACAGGTTCCCCCACTCACACCACCGACCGTCCATCATCAAAGTGCCATCACTGGTGCAGCCGGTAGCGGGCAGACCTGTCAAGTGATGGAACTTCCGGAAGGCTAACTGGCAGTCGTTTGCTGCAGAGACAGAAAGAAGAACAGCCGGTCTCCCGAACCCAGAAGCTGCTGATGTGGACGCCGCATACGCAGCCTATTGTAAGGTTCTCCTAGGTGCAGCAAAGAAAAACATCCCGCGTGGCTTCAACAAGAACTACATCCCAGGTTGGGACGAGGAGTGCAGCCATCTCCTGCACAACCATCAGCAGGCTAGCTCCAGGGAAGAAGTGGACGCGACTGCAACAGCACTACTCCAGAAGCTGGACGCCACCCGTAGGACCAGATGGACTGAAATAGTTGAGTCGATCGATTTTACCCACTCTAGTCGAAAGGTGTGGCAGACCATCAACCAGCTGACAGGCAGAAATACAATGCCATTCAGGTGCCTGGTGACAGCAGACGCCAATGCTTCCCAGCTCCGGAAGAATGGTCGCTTACCGGATGCAGACAAAAACTTTGCCTGCCTGACATTGCGTGAGGTGTCTTCTCTCTCCAGGGTGGCCAGCGCCGATGCCAATCTCTCTGGAGACTTCACAGCAGCCGAACTCAGTGCGGCCATGAGCAAACTCAAGCCAGGTAAGGCAACAGGCCGTGATAACATCCATCCGGAGTTCGTCATCCACCAGAGCACAACAACATCTGGTTGGCTGTGTTTGTTCTTCCCGTCGTGCCTCTGGAGGTCCAAGCTCCCGAAGACCTGGCGCCGTGCTTCCGTTATAGCCCTGCCAAAGCAGAACAAACCTGCGGAAGATCCCAAGTCCTACAGACTGATCTCGTTGCTCTGTGTCCCATTTAAGATTCTGGAGAGGATGATCCACAGCCGCATCGACCCAGTGGTGGACCCACAGCTCCCGCGGGAACAAGCCGGTTTCCGTCGTGGCAGGTCAACAGTGGATCAGGTAACATTACTCACACAAGATATCGAAGACAGCTTCCAGGACAATGAGAAAGCTGGCGTAGTGTTCCTGGACCTGACAGCTGCATACAACACCGTTTGGCACCGTGGACTCCACCTGAAGTTGCTGAGGACAATCCCAGACCGGCATATGGCAAACTTCATCATGGAGATGCTGTCAACCCGCAGCTTCGTCCTACAGACCAGCGACGGCCAGCGCAGCAGGCTCAGAAGACTGAGGAATGGTGTCCCGCAGGGTTCTGTTCTCTCGCCGATGCTGTTTAACATCTACATATACGACCTGCCGGATACAACATCCAGAAAGTGCGGTTACGCGGACGATCTGGCCATCATGCTGCGACGACCAACATGGAAGGCGATGGAAAACGGTATCAACCAAGACATGGGCACATTGGTAGCCTACCTCCGGAGGTGGCGTTTGCAGCTCAGCATTGGTAAGACAGTGTCAGCCGCATACCATCTTAACAACAGAGAAGCAAAAAGGGAACTGGATGTGTTCGTTGACAACAAATGCCTGGAGTTCCAGCAAGCCCCAAAGTACCTCGGTGTATGCCTAGATCAGATACTGTCCTTCAAGCAACACCTGGAAGAAGTTGAGGCCAAGGTGACATCAAGGGTCTCGCTTATCCGACGTCCCGCTGGTACGACCTGGGGAGCCTCCGCCAAGACCCTACGAATATCCACACAAGCCCTGGTCTTCTCTGCAGCCGAATACTGCGCCCCAGCCTGGAGCAGATGCACACACGTGAGAAAGGTTGATGTTGCCATTAACAACGCCCTCCGCATTGTTGCTGGTTGCTTGAAGCCCACCCCGGCATTCCACCTGCCAGTCCTAGCAGGAATCGCCCTGGCCGGCCTCCGATGGGAGGCTGCTACCCTCGCCCTGGCAAAGAATGCCCAGAAACACGACTGGCACATCCTGCACAACACCACAACGATAGTGGCGCCTCCAAGCAGACTCAAGTCCCGCCATCCCTACAACAAGGAGGCACAAGAGATGCTCAGTTCTATCCGTGAGGACCTGTCTAGAAGCGCATGGCTGGCGGCATCTTGGAAGCAGGTGTGGGAAACGGCCAGGCCCACCCGCATCCACTGCTACATCTGGGACCCAGGAGGTGGCATCATAGGAGAAGACCTACCACGCCTGCAATGGACCTTACTGAACCATCTACGTACGGGGGTCGGCCGCTTCAAATCATCGCTGAAGATGTGTGGCCTGGCAGACAGCGCCGCGTGCGAGTGCGGCGAGCCTGAGCAGACTGCCGAACACATAATTACCACCTGCCCCCTATATAGACCACCTTCAGAAGCCGGCCTCTTCGACGTAGGACCAGAGACGAGGGCATGGCTGCACGACACTGAGCTGGCCATCTGATGATACACGAAAGAAGAAGGAATCAAGCTCTCTTCCCATGCTGTTTTGCAATTCAGACATTCTTTCGAACATAGCAATGTTTCCTGTGTTCACTTTCCTGCGCCAGTTTTGGAGCTTGGCAACAAATCCTCTGAGATGATCGTGGAAAAGAATAATATTAGTCGCTCTTCCTTGGAGCTTGAGGTTCAGCTGGTTCTGCTGCTCGAAAATGTCAGCAAGATAAGCAAGTCGTTTGTTCCACAATTCTTCGTCGTAATGCTGCAGGAGGTCATGTTTCCCTTGAAGATTCAAGAAATGTTTGACTTCCGCACGAAGTTCAAAGACGCGGTTCAGAACATTCCCTTTTGAAAGCCAGCATAGAGCAGAAAAGTACAGCAACGTTTCATGTTCTGCGTTCATGTCTTTGCACAGCTCCTTGAACATTCGGGTGTTGAGAGCCCCTGCCTTGGTGTAGTTAACAATAATGATTACGACTTCAAGAACTTTCTTCAATGAGAGAGGGAGAGTCTTGCAAGCCAGGGCATAGCGATGAATCATACAGTGGGTTCCTTTCGCTTGTGGTGCCAGCATCTTCACTTTTGCTTGGAATCCGGATTTGGAACCAAGCATGGCAGGAGCACCGTCAGTACAGACACCGCATACATTCTCCCACTGAATTCCTCCCGCATCGAAGAACAACTTCATTTTTTCCATGACGTCGTTAGCTCGTCTCCCCCCTTTGGGAGATGTCGCGAGATCTTTGAGACGATGGCAGGGATTTTCGAAGCTGCACACGTTCTCCACGTTTCCAAAGGTAAGCCATTGTTCACAATTGTATTTTGTCGAAACTGTATTTATCTTTCGGGGTGTGAAACTATCTTGTGTCCCTTGGAAGTTTCTTGGTGTTTATCTTTCATAAATTAATCGTTTCTGTTTGCTGCGTGTGTTGCGGCCTTGCCTCAGGCTTCCCCTGTCCCCCATCGAAGTTTGTTTCTTCCTTCGCTGTTTTTGCAAGGTTTTTAGATTTCCATTTCTCCCCCAAACTTCCCCGTACATCTACTATTTGTCTCACGTTTTAACCCCCCTCCATCCCCCCAAAAACAAACAAACAAAAAAAAACAACAACATTTATTTCCCATTCTCCACATGTGAAGTTGTCCCATCGTGTGATTCTGCCCACGTGCACTGTCTCGCCCCGCCCCCATTATCTCCTTGCCTTCCACATTTTCCCCTGTTCACGTGACTCGTGGTTGTCCCTCTCGGCTCCCTCTCCCCATTGGTATTTTTGTGAATATAAGATTGTTCTTCACGGTTCTGTTTAAATGTTTAAACTTTCCCCTGCAGTGTTTTATTCAGTGGTTTATTACAACACGCTGTTTTTCTTCCTATTTAAAACGCTTTTTTCAATTTCTTCTCCAACTCATTCCATTTCAAAAAAATATTAAATCTCTTATAACTCTAAATCACTACATGCTATAAATTCCCATTCATTCCACCCCTCCTCCATCATTCTTAAACGGATCGCTAACTTGAAAATCACAATAAACCCAAATTGTGATAAATGTTCGTCTTTCATTAATCATCCACTTTCTAAACTCCCCCCTTTCCCCTCCCTTCCTAAACTTCCCCCTTGCCCCTCCCCTCCTAAACTCCCCCCTTGCCCCTCCCCTCCAAAACTCCCCCCTTGCCCCACCAATTCAAAACTCCCCCCCAACCCCTCCCCTTCTAATCTCCCCCCCAACCATCCCTCCCAAATTCTTCCCCCTCCCACCTCCTCCTCAAAGCTGCCTCCTCCCCACTTCGTCTCCGTTCTATCTCATACCTCCACCTCCCCCAACCGTCTACTTTCCTCTGCCCCCCCCCCCTCAAACAACCCCTCACTGTGCCTCATCCCATCACCATCAAACCTTTTGTCGTCCTCATCCTTCCCTCTCTTGTAACTCTTCTGTAATCTCTGACACACTATCAACTGCTCTCCCTACCTCCCCCTCTCATCCTTCATCTGACCCTACCCCACCCCTCCCCTGTCCTACACCCAATGCTCCTCCTCTCTCCTCATTAACGGTATGGACCTCAAACATCCGGGGCCTTCGCTCAAACCTGATTGATCTCTCCATTCAGGTTGCTTCTGACAATCCAGACTTGATCTTCTTAACATAAACTTTCCTCCTTCAAGATGTCTCTGATTCCTTAATATCTCTTCCTCGTTACTCCCTCCTCCGGTATGACAGACCTGAGCCTCATCCTGGTGGTGGGGTTGCTATCTTTATCAAAAACTCTCTTCCTCACTCTCCTTGCACTGCCCTCTCTGCACCCCACCCCCAGGAGTACCTCTGGCTATAGCTTCCTCTCCGCTCCCACCTTTTGTTCATATGTGTTCTGTACCGTCCTCCAAACAGTGATGACTCCATTTACATTTCGCTGTCTGACAACATGGACCAACTTCTATCAACTCATCCAAACTCTCTCTTCCTCATATGTCGCGACTTCAACTGTCATCATGCCAGCTGGCTGGGTGTCGGTTCCTCTCTCACCAGCCATGGCACCTCAGCAAAGTACTTCTGCGACTCATTGGGACTGACACAATCTGTCAATTTGCCGACCCGGATCTCAGTCAATGGAGTATCTTCTCTTCTGGACTTGGTTATGACAAACTTCCCTGCAAATGTCTGCTGCTCTTCTTCTGCTCCAACCGGTTCTTCTGATCATGTGCTTGTTGAAGTGGACATCTCTCTGGCCATTCTCAGAGAGCCTACTCAGCGCCGACGAGTCTGGCATTTCACTCAGGCTGACTGGCACGGTCTGCAAACAGCCATCAATCATCTGGACTGGTCTCCCATCTCTACTGCCTCTGAGATCAATTCTTCCTGGGAATTCTTCCAAAGCAAACTGCTCTCTCTGTCATGCACAGATTTATCCCATCTCATCTTCAGTTGTCTTACCCTTCCTCCCGTCCATGGTACACTGAATCTTGTGGTGAGGCAGTTGCCCTGAAACAACTTGCCTTTGCCTCTTGGAAGGCAAATCCAACTGAAGGCAATCTCAGTTCCTTCCAACAAGCTCGGAACAAGTGTGTTTCTACCCTCAGGAGTGCCAGGAAGCACTAACTCTCCACACTCAAGATTGAACTCTCAAACCTGTCTCCTTCCTCCAAATCCTGGTGGCATCTGGTCAAATTCGTTTCTGGTGCTTGTTCCCCCTCCATCCCCTCCCTTACCTCAAATGGCTACACAGTTGACACCGCACGTGACAAAGCCGAATGCCTCAACTCTGTGTGTTTGCCTCAAAATCTTGTGTCCCAAACCCATCTCTCTCTGTTCCCACCTTTCCCAGTCGAACCCAACTGCTCCTGGACTCTGTGTCCTTCTCTCCTGACAAGGTGGAGAAGTTTTTGTCAAACCTCGACTCTGATTCTGCAACTGGACCAGACGGAATCAGCCCACTGGACCTAAAATCCTGCTCTGCCACTCTATCTCACCCTCACTCTGTTCTTTTCACCCTCTCTTTTGCTCAACGTCATCTGGCAGCATCTTCGAAATCAGCAAGCATTATCGCTTTACACAAAAAGGTGCAAAAACAGATCCTTGCAACTACAGACCAATCAGCCTGCTCCCAATTATCAGCAAAGTCATGGAATCCATCATTGCTTCGGATCTCAAATCCTTCCTCTTCTCCAATGGCTTGATCTCTGATCATCAATTTGGATTCAGACCAGGCCATTCTACTCTGGACATGTTGCTTCTGCTGTCTCAACAATGGATTGAGGTCCACAATGCCAAACAGGAAATCAGAGCTGTCTCCCTTGACATATCACGTGCCTTCGATACGGTCTGGCACCCAGATCTGCTCACCAAACTCTCCTCCTATGGTAATAATGGAAATCTCCACTCATGGCTTGCGGACTTCTTTTTTTTTTTTTTTTGTATACAAGATCGAGGCTCGTGAAAGAGCAAACATTAATCACACAAAAAGACAAACCGACACACAAAACACAAAAAACAAGGGTAGCGGCAGACAAGATGGGGAGAGAGGGGGGAGGACACAAAAGAGAGGGGGAAGAAGGGAAAGGACACAAACACAACATTTGAGAGCAGGGACATCGGGAGGACTTGGGGGGAGGTGGGAGAGGATTAAAACATATGAACACTGCAAGGACTCTGGGGTGAATTACCGGGGGTAGAAAAGCTCAAGGATTTCGATGGGGGAAGATAAGAGATGGTGGTGAACAGCTGTTTTAAAGACCTGGAGGGAGGAGTGGGATTGAAGGGAGTGGGGGAGTTTGTTCCAGAGGCGGGAGAAAAGGGGTATGAAAGAGTGAAGGTGAGCAGAGAGCCTAGACTTTGGCAGTTTAACCATAAGAGGGTTGCAGGCAGATCTTGTGCGACCTGAAGGAATATTGGGGGGACAGAGCACAGAGAGAGCTGGGGGAGCAAGGCCGGAGAGGAGTCGGTAGAAGACAGAAGGACCACCAACCTGCCTGCGGTGAGTGAGTGAAAGGCCCTCTGAGTTGACTACATCGCAGGAGATTCCAATGATTCTGAAAGCTTTGGTCTCAACAGCGTGAAGCCGAGCAAGGTGTGAGGCAGGAGCACCAGACCAGAGGGGGGAACAGTATTCCATTGAGCTGCGGATGAAAGCCTTGTATGTGGTGAAGAGCTCAGGTGTGCCAAGGAAGGACTTCGCACGACGGAGGATGCCCAGTCGGCGACTGGCTTTGGAGGCCAGCTTGGAAATGTGGTTTTCCCAAGAAAGATCATGGCAGATAACGAGACCCAAAAGCTTGAGCGACAGAACTTCTTGGAGAGGATTGTTGAGAAAGTAGATGGGAGGGTTGTCCAGTCGGTCCTTTCGGAGAGACATTGTAAGAGTGTGAGATTTGTCAGGATTGAAAGACATGTTCCACTTGTTTGACCAGTCTGTGATTTTGTCCAGGTCTACAGAGAGTGAGGAGGCTGCAGACTGCCGATCTGAGGGATGAGGAATGGAGCGACAGAGAGTAGAGTCGTCAGCAAAGAGATAGAGAGGATTTTGAAGAGAGTCAGAGAGATCATTGATGAAGATCAGAAAAAGCACAGGGCCCAGAACACTACCTTGGTGAACTCCAGCCTGAACAGGAAGAGGAGATGAGAGAAACCCATTCAGGGCCACACGTTGACTACGACCAGAGAGGAAGTCCGCCAGCCATGGGTGGAGATTTCCATGGACACCAAAGGAGGAGAGTTTGGAGAGCAGAGCAGGGTGCCAGACCGTATCGAAGGCACGTGAAATGTCAAGGGAGACAGCTCTAATTTCCTGTTTGGCATTGAGGACCTCCATCCATTGTTGAGAAAGCAGAAGCAGCATGTCCAGAGTAGAGTGACCAGGTCTGAAACCAAATTGATGATCAGAGATCAAGCCATTGGAGAAGAGGAAAGATTTAATATCTGAAGCAATGATGGATTCCATGACTTTGCTGATAATTGGGAGAAGGCTGATTGGTCTGTAGTTGCTGGGATCTGTTTTTGCACCTTTTTTGTGCAAAGCGGTGATGTTGGCTGATTTCCAAGCAGATGGCAGATGACCTTGAGCAAAAGAGAGGGTGAAGAGAACAGAAAGAGGGAGTGAAAGAGCAGAAGAACATGATTTTAGGACCCGTGGGCTGATGCCGTCAGGACCAGTTGCAGAATCAGAGTCGAGGGTTGACAGAAACTTTTCCACCTTGTCAGGAGGAAAGGACACAGAGTCCAGGAGCAGCTGGGTACGACTGGGTACGGTGGGTACAGAGAGGGATGGGTTTGGGACACAAGATTTAGAGGCAAAAACAGAGTTGAGGCATTCAGCTTTTTCACGTGCGGAGTCAGCCTTTAAGCCGTTTGAGGTGAGGGAGGGGATGGAGGGGGAACAAACACCAGAAACAGATTTGACCAGACGCCACCAGGATTTGGAAGAGGGAGACAGATAAGAGAGTTTGGTCTTGAGAATGGTGAGATATTGTTTCCTGGCTCTCCTGAGGGTGGACACATACTTGTTTCGGGCTATGTGAAAGGAAATGAGATTTCCTTCCGTTGGATTTGCTTTCCAGGAGACGAAAGCAAGTTGTTTCAGGGCAACAGCCTCACCACAAGATTCCGTGTACCATGGACGGGAGGAAGGGTATGACAACTGAAGACGAGATGGTATAAATCTGTGCATGAGAGAGAGCAATTTACTTTGAAAGAATTCCCAGGATGAGTTGATGTCAGAGGCGGTAGAGATGGGAGACCAGTCCAGATGATTGATGGCTGCTTGAAGACCGTGCCAGTTGGCCTGAGTGAAATGCCAGACTCGTCGACGCTGAGGAGGCTCTCTGAGAATGGTCAGAGAGATGTCCACTTTGACAAGCACATGATCAGATGAGCCGATTGGAGCAGAAGAAGAGCAGCAGACATTTTCAGGGAAGTTTGTCATAACCAAATCCAGAAGAGAAGATGCTCCGTTGACTGAGATCCGGGTCGGGAAATTGACACATTGTGTCAGTCCCAGTGAGTCGCAGAAGTCCTTTGCTGAAGAGCCATGGCTGGTGAGAGAGGTACCCACACCCAGCCAACTGGCATGGTGACAATTGAAATCACCACATATGAGGAAGAGAGAGTTGGGATGGGTAGATAGAAGTTGGTCCATATTATCAGACAGTGAGATGTAGATGGAGTCATCGCTGATTGGTGGACGGTACAACACACATATGAACAAAAGGTGGGAGCGAAGGGGAAGCCGTAGCCAAAGGTATTCCTGGGGGTGAGGTGGAGAGAGGGCAGTGGAGGGCGAGTGAGGAAGAGAGTTTTTTTTTAAGATAGCAACCCCACCTCCAGAACGAGGCTTAGGTCTATCATACCGGAGGAGGGAGTAACCTGGGAGAGATACCAAGGCATCAGAGACATCATGAAGGAGGAAAGTTTCTGTTAAGCAGATCACATCTGGTTTGTCAGAAGCAACCTGTATGGAGAGGTCAGTCAAGTTTGAGCGAAGGCCCTGGATGTTTGAGGTCCATACCGTTAATGAAGAGGAAGGGGGGGCATCGGGTCCAGAACAGGGGGGGGGGGAGGGGTAGGGTAAGATGTGGAAGAGGAGGAAAAGGTAGGGAGAGCTGTTGAAGGTGTGTCAGAGATTTCAGAATAGCTTGGAGAAAGGGAAGAATGGGGCAGACAAAAGGTTTGATGGAGATTGGGTGAGGCACAGTGAGGTGTTATTTGAGGAGGGGGAAGAGCAAGGCAGGAGGTTTGGGGAGATGAAGGTGAAAGTTGGAAGGAGGAAGAAGCAGGGAGGATGCTTTGAGGAGGAGGGGTGAGAGGGGAGTCTAGGAGGGGAGGAGCGAGGGAGAGTCTCGGAGGGGAGGGGTGTGGGGGGAGTTTAGGAGGGAGGGGAGGGAAGGGGCAAGGGGGGAGATTTGAAAGGGATGGGTGATGGGGAGGATTTGGAGGGGAGGGGTGAGATTGGATTTTGAAAAGTGTATGATTCATGGGAAACGAACATTTTTTGCAAAATGAGTTTGAGACCTTCGAGTCAAAAATACGTTTGAGGACACTGGAGGAGGGATGGAGTTCTGGATAGTTTATGGAATGTAGAAAGGAGGAACTGTAAGAGATGGTATTATATATATTTTTTGGAATGAATAGATTTGGTGAGCAAGACGAAAGCATCCTTTTTTAGGAAAAGAAGAAAAGGGTGTTATAATATACGAGAGAAAATAGTTGTTCAGGGGAGAGATTATACATTTCTAACCGCGTGATCGCGAACGAAGAACGAACGAACAAAAAGAACAACAAATAAACGAATAAGACCTGGGAAGGAAATATTTTTTGGGGTTTTTTTTTTTTTTTTTTGTGAGTACAGATATTAAACAAGGAGGTACGGGGTGAACGACTGGTACGAAACAGAAAACGAAAATAATTTCAGCGCATTCGACGAATCGCTGAGAGAAAAACAAACCACAAGGTCTGAGACCGTACGGTAGTCTAAGCCTACGAGTACTAGGCCGCAGAATACTCGATACCATTAACCGACGATTGTGTATACATGAACGAAAAATTAGCACCGAAAATTTTCCAAAAGATACGCTGTAGGTCCATACACCGAAAGATAGATACAGTCTCGACAAAAACACAATTGAGAAATATCACTTAGCTTCGAAAGGGTGAGCGCATGGAGCAGCTTCGAAAAGACGTGACCTCGCCGTGATCTCGCGAGATCTCCCTCTCTGGACTTCCTCTCTGGTCGTAGGCAACCTGTGGCCCTGAATGGATTTCTCTCATCTCCCCTTCCTGTTCTCGCTGGAGATCCCCAAGGTAGTGTTCTTGGCCCTGTGCTATTTCTGGTCTTCATCAATGATCTCTCCAACTCTCTGGAAACGATCGACTCCACTATCTGCCGCTCCATTCCTCATCCCTCAGATCGGCAGTCTGCACCCTCCTCACTCTCCGCAGAACTCGACAAAATCACAGACTGGTCAAACAAGTGGAACATGTCTTTCAATCCTGACAAATCCCACACTCTTGCTATGTCTCTCCGAAAAGACCGACTGGAAAAACCTCCCATCTACTTTCTCAACAATCCTCTCCAAGAAGTTCTGTCGCTCAAGCTTTTGGGTCTCTCTATCTGCCATGATCTTTCCTGGGATAACCACATTTCCAAGCTGGCCTCCAAAGCCAGTCGCCGACTGGGCATCCTCCGTCGTGTGAAGTCCTTCCTTGGCACACCTCAGCTCCTCACCACATACAAGGCTTTCATCCGCAGCTCAATGAAATACTGTTCCTCCCTATGGGTTGGTGTTCCTGCCTCACACCTAGCTCGGCTTCACGCTGTTGAAACCAAAGCTTTCAGAATCATTGGAATCTCCTGCGATGAAGCTAACACCGAGGGCCTTTTACTCATTCACCACAGGCAGGTTGGTGGTCTTTCTGTCTTTTACGGACTCCTCACTGGCCTTGCTCCCCCAGCTCTCTCTGTTTTCTGTCCCCCTAATATTCCTGCAGGTCGCACAAGATCTGCCAGCAACCCTCTTGTGGTTAAACTGCCAAAATCTAGGCTCTCTGCTCACCTTCACTCTTTCATTCCACTTTTCTCCCGCCTCTGGAACAAACTCCCCCACTCCCTTCAATCCCACTCCTCACTCCAGGTCTTTAAAACAGCTGTTCACCACCATCTCTTATCTTCCCCCATTCAAAACCTTGATCTTTTCTACCCCCGCTAATTCACCCCAGATACACTTTTTTTGAAATGCCAACTATTTTCCTGGAAGGCTTTGCAGTGTTGATATGTTTTATACATCTCCCACCTCCCCCCAAGCCCTCCCCCTCCCACATCTCTCTCGATGTCCTTGCTCTCAAATCTTGTGTTTGTGTCCTTCCCCCTCTCTCCCCATCTTGTGTTCCGCTCCACTTATTTTGTGTTTTATGTGTCGGTTGACTTTTTGTGTGATTAATGTCAGGTCTTTCACGAGCCTCGAACTTGCATACAAAAAAAAAGAAAAAAAGAAAAAAGAAGCTTTTGTCGTTGTTTCCACGGCACTGCAGAACAATAATTCTTCCTTGATATCATCTCCCTTAACATAGCGAACGAATGCCAGCAGCTGGGAGCAGGAACTAACATCGGTCGATTCATCAAGTTGAAAAGAAAACAAGCCAAAAGGCGCCGCCTTAATCTCATTGATGATCTGTTGTTTCACATCTTCCGACATGTCACGGATACGACGCTGCACTGTGTTATTCGATAAAGACACCTGTTCAACTTTGCGAGCTTCTGCCTTGCCGAGAACCCGTTCGACAATGAGGAGGGTGCAAGGCTTGATGAGTATCTACCCAATCGAGTGGGGTTTTTTCTTCTTTGCAATATCAAGAGAAACTTCATAAGAAGCCTGAACAGTTGCTACATTTTGTTGGTGAAAAGCTCCTCATTGGTGACCTCATCGGTGAAGATGACCCAAAAGTCCCATCCAACTTCTGTTGCTTTAAATTTCTTTCATGCCGCTTGAAAAATTCGGGATCCTGATTTGCATGTTGTGCGTGATTCATCTCGAGGTGCAACTTCAACTTGGATTCAGTACTCAAAACCTTGTGACACAGCACACATTGTGGTTTCTCTTGGCCAGACATGGTAATGGACGTGAATCCAAGCTTTATGTATTCGTAAAGATACTTTCTTTTTTTACTCCCAGAAGCCATAACGTCAAATCTGCAATAGGAAAAACACAAAACAATATCAAAGTCAAAACAATATCACAAAAAAAAAAACCAATATTGAATTTTTAGTGTGGTTCAACTTACCACATGGCCCCCCGAGAAATACACCATGGCCCTCCAGGGGGCCATGGCCCCCAGTTTGGTAACCACGGCGATAGAGTTTTACTTTCTGCAACATCCTTTGGTATTATAATTCTCTTAGCTTTAAAGGATTCCATGAAAAGTCAGGAAAACGACATTCCTATGTAAAATAACAGGACTGGGTTGGGCGTGGCTATGACTGTCAATCAGCTTGATGGCGGTGGACCCGCAAGACACATTCGCCTCCGTGTCGGCGTTATGCGTGATAATGTTATATGGGATCAAATAATCTCAGCAGAAATATCATATCTTGGGAAATGCCTTGTTTTTCATCGTTACATTTATAAAAATAAAATAATAGCGAGGTACCAGTGCCATACACCACAGACGGGGCACGTGATCACCATCCATCTCGTCACGGGTCAAGGCAAAAGTAAACTACGTGATCAATGACCATCTCAAGTCACGGTTTCTCGGCGCCAGATTCGTTACGTCGGCGCATCACTGATGAGGTTGCATAAACAGCCTGAAGACCCTTCAACACAGATGACCCAGATGACCTTTAAAACCCAGATGACCCAAAAGTCCCCAAAGACCCAAAAGCCCCCAAGGACCCAAAAGTCCCCAAGGACCCAAATGTCCCCAATGACCCAAAAAGTCCTTGATGACCCAAAAGTCCCTGATGACCAAAATCACACAAAAGTCCTTGATGACCCAAAAGTCCTTGATGACTCAAAAGACCCGGATGTCCCAAAAGTCCCTGAGGACCCAAAATACCCCAAGGAACCAAAAAGTCATTCATGACCCCAAAGTCCCCAAGGAACCAAATCACCCAAAAGTCCCCAAGGACCCAAAAGCCCCCAAGGGCCAAATGTCCCCAAGGACCCAAAAAGTCCCCAAGGACCCAAATGTCCCCAAGGACCCAAAAAGACCTTGATGACCCAAAAGTCCCTGATGACCAAAATCACACAAAAGTCCTTGATGACAACATGATGACAACTTTTCAACAACATGATCAGATGAGCCGATTGGAGCAGAAGAAGAGCAGCAGACATTTTCAGGGAAGTTAGTCATAACCAAGTCCAGAAGAGAAGATGCTCCGTTGATTGAGATCCGGGTCGGGAAATTGACAGATTGTGTCAGTCCCAGTGAGTCACAGAAGTCCTTTGCTGAAGAGCCATGGCTGGTGAGAGAGGTACCCACACCCAACCAACTGGCATTGTGACAATTGAAATCACCACATATGAGGAAGAGAGAGTTTGGATGGGTAGATAGAAGTTGGTCCATGTTATCAGACAGCGAGATGTAGATGGAGTCATCACTCTTTGGTGGACCGTACAACACACATATGAAAAAAAGGTGGGAGCGAAGGGGAAGCCGTAGCCAAAGGTATTCCTGGGGGTGAGGTGGAGAGAGGGCAGTGCAGGGCGAGTGAGGAAGAGAATTTTTTTATAAAGAAAGCAACCCCCCCCCCCCCCCCCCTCCCCTCCAGGACGAGGCTCAGGTCTATCATACCGGAGGAGGGAGTAACGTGGGAGAGATACCAAGGAATCAGAGACATCATGAAGGAGGAAAGTTTCTGTTAAGCAGATCACGTCTGGTTTGTCAGAAGCAACCTGTATGGAGAGATCAGTCAAGTTTGAGCGAAGGCCCCGGATGTTTGAGGTCGATACTGTTAAAGAAGAGGAAGGGCCCTCTTATGCCCTCTTACCTATGGCTACTGGGATTGGGGATTAGGGAGAGGAACGTGGAAGCAGGGGGTGGGGGAGAGGAGGGAGAGGGGTGGTGGGGAAAGAGGGAAAATTGTTATTAAAAAAACAATTATGCCAGACACCCTCAGTACATCACTGGTGAGCACGTCTATAAAGTTTTTACTGCAACATTTGTAAATCAGTAGTAGAACATCATCTCCTCAAATATTACAATAATTATTCAGACGGTGTATTTCTCAGCTGGGCCGCTCTCAATGGTAATGACTGGAGTTTTACTTGGTGCAAAATCCTATGTTATAATGTTTCTCCAGTTTATTTCTCCAGTTAAATATTTACAGATACTCTCTGAGAGAGTGTTCTCTCATGCTCAACCGAGGCTATCGTAGTTACCTTCGCAAAAGCGGAAGGTTATGTTTTGATCGCTGTGTATTTATTTGTATGTCTGTGTGTGTGTGTGTGTGTGTGTATGTTATTCGCATAACTCAAAAAGTATTCAACCGAATTGCATGAAATTTGGTGGGATGATTGGTTATTATACGGGACACATTTGATTAGATTTTGGGAGCAATCGGGTCAAAGGTCAAGGTCAAGGTCACGAAAAGGTCAAAATCGTATTTTTACCATAGCGCGGTCAATTTTTATCCAATTGGCATGCAACTAATGCCAAAATGTTCAGAATTCAATGCCCGATCTTGTGATATACGACATGACCCAGTGAAGACATTACCCTTGTTAGCGGTTGGGGGTCAAAGGTCAGGGGGGTCACGACCTTGCAAAATGTGCGTTTTTTGTCATAACTCGGTCAATTCTTATCCGATTTGCATGAAATCAGCACCAAACTGTTCACTGTTCTGTTCCCTACACTCCCATGCCAAGTACAGAACAGTAGCTGCGGCGAAGGTATGCGCTCTACCGAGTGCCCGTTCTAGTTTGGTTACCTTCGCAAAAGCGGAAGGTTATGTTTTGATCGCTGTGTATTTATTTGTATGTCTGTGTGTGTGTGTGTGTGTGTGTGTGTATGTTATTCGCATAACTCAAAAAGTATTCAACCGAATTGCATGAAATTTGGTGGGATGATTGGTTATTATACGGGACACATTTGATTAGATTTTGGGAGCAATCGGGTCAAAGGTCAAGGTCAAGGTCACGAAAAGGTCAAAATCGTATTTTTACCATAGCGCGGTCAATTTTTATCCAATTGGCATGCAACTAATGCCAAAATGTTCAGAATTCAATGCCCGATCTTGTGATATACGACATGACCCAGTGAAGACATTACCCTTGTTAGCGGTTGGGGGTCAAAGGTCAGGGGGGTCACGACCTTGCAAAATGTGCGTTTTTTGTCATAACTCGGTCAATTCTTATCCGATTTGCATGAAATCAGCACCAAACTGTTCACTGTTCTGTTCCCTACACTCCCATGCCAAGTACAAAACAGTAGCTGCGGCGAAGGTATGCGCTCTACCGAGTGCCCGTTCTAGTTTGGCATGGTTACGTCCTTCCCCACGCCACCTTGATCAACGCTGAACCTTGCTATGCACATGGGCAGATAAGAAAGCGTGTCACTTGTGCAGTTTTTTTTTTTTTTTTTTTTTTTTTTGAATACAGAATCGAGGCTCGTGAAAGAGCTAACATTTATCACAAAAAATATATAAATCAAACAGACAAACAAAATATATAAAAAGAGGGAGCGGTAGACGAGATGGGGAGAGAAGGGGAAGCACACAAACACAACTTTGAGAGCAGGGACATCAGGAGATGTGTGGGAGGGAGAGGGCTTGGGGGGAGGAGGTGTGGGAAGGGAGAGGGTGGTGGGAGAAGTATAAAACACAAGGATACCAAGGACTTCCAGGAAAGAAGTTGGTATTTCAAAAAAGTGGATTTGGGGTGAAATTAGCGGGGGTAGAAAAGATCAAGGTTTTGGATGGGGGAAGATAAGAGATGGTGGTGAACAGCTGTTTTAATGTCCTGGAGGGAGGAGTGGGATTGAAGAGAGTGAGGGAGTTTGTTCCAGAGGCGGGAGAAAAGAGGAATGAAGGAGTGAAGTTGAGCAGAGAGTCTTGATTTTGGCAGTCCATAAGAGGGTTGCAGGCAGATCTTGTGCGACCTGTAGGAATATTTGGGGGACAGAGCCCAGAGAGAGCTAGGGGAGCAATGCCGGAGAGGAGTCGGTAGAAGACGGAAAGACCACCAACCTGCCTGTGGTGAGTAAGTGAAAGGCCCTTGGAGATAGCTTCATCGCGGGAGATTCCATTGATTCTGAACGCTTTGGTTTCAACAGCATGAAGACGAGCTAGGTGTGAGGCAGGAGCACCAGCCCAGAGGGGAGAGCAGTACTCCATTGAGCTGCGGATGAAAGCCTTGGATGTGATGAGGAGCTCAGGTGTGCCAATGAAGGACTTCGCATGACGGAGGATGCCCAGTCAGCGACTGGCTTTGGAGGCCAGCTTGGAAATGTGGTTTTCCCAGGAAAGATCATGGCAGACAGTGAGACCTAAAAGCTTGAGTGACAGAACTTCTTGGAGAGGATTATTCAGAAAGTGCATGGGAGGGTTGTCCAGTCGATCTTTTCGGAGAGACATCGTAAGTGTGTGAGATTTGTCAGGATTGAAAGACATGTTCCACTTGTTTGCCCAGTCTGTGATTTTGTCCAGGACTGCAGAGAGTGATGGGGCTGCAGACTGCTGATCTGAGGGATGAGGAATGGAGCGGCAGAGAGTTGAGTCATCAGCAAAGAGATAGAGAGGATTTTCAAGAGTGTAAGAGAGATCATTGATGAAGACCAGAAAAAGCACAGGGCCCAGAACACTGCCTTGGGGAACTCCAGCCTGAACAGGAAGAGGAGATGAGAGAAACCCATTCAGGGCCACATGTTGACTGCGACTAGAGAGCAAGTCCGCCAGCCATGCGTGGAGATTTCCATGGATTCCAAAGGAGGAGCGTTTGGTGAGCAGAACGGGGTGCCAGACCGTATCGAAGGCACGTGATATGTCAAGGGAGACAGCTCTAATTTCCTGTTTGGCATTGAGGATATCCATCCATTGTTGAGACAGCAGAAGCAGCATGTCCAGAGTAGAGTGACCTGGTCGGAAACCAAATTGGTGATCAGAGATCAAGCCATTGGAGAGAGGATAGATTTCATATCCGAAGCAATGATGGATTCCATGACTTTGCTGATAAATTGGGAGAAGGCTGATTGGTCTGTAGTTGCAAGGATCTGTTTTTGCACCTTTTTTGTGTAAATCGGTGATGTTGGCTGATTTCCAAGCAGATGGCAGATGACCTTGAGCAAAAGAGAGGGTGAAGAGAACAGAGAGAGGGAGTGAAAGAGCGGAAGAACAGGATTTTAGGACCCATGGGCTGATGCCGTCAGGTTCAGTTGCAGAATCAGAGTCGAGGGTTGACAGAAACTTTTCCACCTTGTCAGGAGGAAAGGACACAGAGTCCAGGAGCAGCTGGGTATGGTGGGTACAGAGAGGGGTGGGTTTGGGCCAAAAGATTTAGAGGCAAACACAGAGTTGAGGCATTCAGCTTTTTCACGTGCAGATTCAGCTGTGTAGCCATTTGAGGTGAGGGAGGGGATGGAGGGGGAACAAACACCTGAAACAGATTTGACCAGATGACACCAGGATTTGGAAGAGGGAGACAGATAAGAGAGTTCGGTCTTGAGAACGGAGAGATATTGTTACCTGGCTCTCCTGAGGGTGGACACACACTTTTTTCTGGCTTTGTTAAAGGAAATGAGATTTCCTTCCGTTGGATTTCCTTTCCAGGAGACGAAGGCAAGTTGTTTCTGGGCTACAGCATCAACACAAGATTCCGTGTACCATGGACGGGAGGAAGGGTATGACAACTGAAGACGAGATGGGATAAATCTATGCATGAGAGAGAGCAATTTACTTTGGAAGAATTCCCAGGATGAGTTGATGTCAGAGGCGGTCGAGATGGGAGACCTGTCCAGATGATTGATGGCTGCTTGAAGACCGTGCCAGTTGGCCTGAGTGAAATTCCAGACTCGTCGACGCTGAGGAGGCTCTCTGAGAATGGTCAGAGAGATGTCCACTTTAACAAGCACATGATCAGATGAGCCGATTGGAGCAGAAAAAGAGCAGCAGACATTTTCAGTCAAGTTAGTCATAACCAAGTCAAGAAGAGAAGATGCTCCGTTGACTGAGATCCGGGTCGGGAAATTGACAGATTGTGTCAGTCCCAGTGAGTCGCAGAAGTCTTTTGCTGAGGAGCCATGGCTGGTGAGAGAGGTACCCACACCCAGCCAACTGGCATGGTGACAATTGAAATCACCACATATGAGGAAGAGAGAGTTGGGATGAGTAGATAGAAGTTGGTCCATATTATCAGACAACGAGATGTAGATGGAGTCATCACTGTTTGGTGGACGGTACAACACACAGAGAAACATGAGGTGGGAGCGAAGGGGAAGCCATAGCCGGAGGTATTCCTGGGGGTGAGGTGGAGAGAGGGCAGTGCAGGGCGAGTGACGAAAGGAGTTTTTGATAAAGATAGCAACCCCACCTCCAGGACGAGGCTCAGGTCTATCATACCGGAGGAGGGAGTAACCCGGGAGAGATACTAAGGAATCAAAGACATCATGAAGGAGGAAAGTTTCTGTTGTGCAGATCACGTCTGGTTTGTCAGAAGCAACCTGTATGGAGAGATCAGTCAAGTTTAAAGTGTATACAGTGTGCTTGACTAACGTCGTTCTGATGATTTGTGGTGACTGTATTTTTGTCTGGCGAGAATCTACTCAAGTATTACCGAGGTCTTCTGATTTCCCAGAACCAGGATTTGGACAATTCAGATAAATACTTATATGTTGTCTTGATAAAGTTGTTCATTGAAGTTAATTTTACAAAACTATTATCAGAGAGTGTGCTGGGACTGTCGACTCTACGTACTAACGTTGGGATGACGTGGATAAAAAATGCCGGCTCCACCCACTGATACAAAACAAATTTGGAGTATCTCTTCGTACTCTCGTCGTAGTTTATCGAGGACACTTGCAGTTTGAGTGCATAATAAGTTTTATTTACACCAAGTAAACAAAACTAAAAACCACGACTGTCTTTCACATCCGGCCGTGTATAAATCAATTCCTCTCGAGAGGATCCGCCCCTCCCCGCTGTCCCCACCCGATTGGTCAGAGGGAAACCACACCAGTTATTTTGGCATTTCTAAGTGCAGGTCCTTGTGTGGCATGAGGCTGGATGAAGACATTACTCTTTGAGAAACGAGCAAAAATACAAAGCTGCAAGATACACTCAGGGTTACGTAAGACAATATAGGAACACATGTGCAGTGTTTGACATTGCTGATTAAGATATCTTGGGAGTATTGCTCCAAGGTTGGGTATCGTCTGAGTACCATATACCATTGTGTTATTCCACATTGCAAAAAATACAGAAACAAGTGAATAAAAAAAATTATGCTGAATTAAAAAAGCAATGTAGGGATGACAAACTACAGTCTAAAAATGATCCTAAACAAGATCGGGATGATGTTAATTTAGAGAGTAGCTAACAGTATTGCCATTACATAACGAGCTAGGCCGAGCTAAAAGTATTAGAAGCTCCATTTTTCATTTCTGCAAAAGTATAAGAAGCTCCTGTTTCATTTCAGGGACTTCTTGCAGCTTCAGTTGTCTTTCCGACTTTTCTTTTTTATCAACTTAGAGTAACCAATCACAAATGCAGATAATGATAGAATGCTGTTATTAGAGATGTCCATGCGGTTTGTAAGAAGATGATCATGTACTGATATTATAACATTATACTCGGCTGCTAATTTCTACAGTCTCATTATGTGGCTACACAACAGGAGTAATCAAGTACTGTGGTAACCAGTGAAATGTTTGTCGAAGCTTGAAGCAATAACTGATGAAGTGTAAATGAGGCAGTGATGTCGGGATTGTTATGTGATGGCAATTCTGTTCGCTACTCTCTAAACCAACATCATCCCTATCTTGCTTAGGACCTTTTTTAGACTGCAGTTTGTCATCCCTACATTGCCTTTTTAATTTAGCATGAATTTTTTTATTCACTTGTATTAAAATTGTTTATCACTAACTGTTATGTGTACATACAGAATTGAGCATAATGTACAATATCACAATATCACAATTCACAATACATTATTTTCAAGTATAGCAAATATTTATGAGGAAAATATAGGTTTTCACAGAAAAAAGCAATAAAAGTTTCAATATTGATTTATGATACCTGCCAATGTTCAAATGAATTGATACTTGGACATGAGACATTATCACCAATTCTTTTATCAATGTCACACGTTCCCATCTTGTGCAAAGCGTGTGCTATTATATATACAGCCATGTACGTGTTGTAAGTAACTCTCAGCTGTGTAACATCAGTCAATGTACTGTTTGCATGATCCAGTCGCTCAAGTCCTGTACATGGCAAAAGTAAACTTCTCTTTGTCTGCCAGGTGCAGTTGAACGTTGTCTCCCAAAATTCCAACAACAGTTCATTCATATCATTTTCAGAAATCTTTGGGATCATGGATGTTTTTGAAATACTTTTTTGTGATCTTGAAACAATGATATGCTCTTTGTAGTAAAAACTTTTACCAAAGACTTTTTTCAATGTATAGTTTTCAATATTGTTGTTTGTGATTAACAGATTTGGAAAATCAATGGGTGATATTTGCTCCAATAATTTATGACGTTTTTGATACAAATTCCCGATTTCACACTGATAGTTCATTTGGGTCATTAGGCTACGATTGGAACATTGATCAGCACTGACTTTATCCGTGCTTAATCGAGAATTATTGCTGTTCCTACAAACTTTTGGGACATGTTTTTTATCAGTATACGGTTTGAAGTTTAACAAGTAACTTTTCAATCCAGGAATGACACCATGCTGCAAAGCAAAACCAATGGTTCCACGATAAACCTGGATGTACGTTGGATCCAAGAAAAATAGTGATGTTATCCATGATTCACTTGCAATTAGCGTTTTGCTTGTGATGTTACGTCTCATGAGCTCTCGTGCAAGAGGGGGTATGTCAGCTTCTCCGCCAAATACCAAAATAATATCTGTGTTTGATTTAGCTATTTGTTCACCTGCGAAATCATAAAACAAAAGTCTATACTCTACATCATTTTGTGTTGATTCAACATAGTAGACTTATGTTTTATTGAGATCTTGCTGTCAACCAAACTGAGGGTTCAACTTCTCCTGTATATTAACATTGTTTATCACCAACTGTTATGTGTACATACAGAATTGAGCATAATGTACAATAATATGGAACTAGACGCAAATATGCCTCTGCGTAGTGCCTGCTTGTGACAATGGGTAGATGCCCTCATTGAGTGTCCGAAAAATAAAAATAAAAAGTTTGATTTAAATCCCTTCAGCTGTTCTCAAGTATCACATTTTTACCAGACATGACAGGTTTCACATTGATCGGTGAAGCGGTTTCGGAGAAGGGTTTTTTTTAAAATATCAGCTTACAAACTAATATGGCTGCCAAACCATGAGGCATATGACGTTTTATCATGTTCAAAATATATGCAGCAAACGTGTTAGATGACATTTTTTTAAGTTTCGCATCGATTGGGTAAGCAGATTCTGAGATATAATTATTTAAGGTTTTCCTTCAATCCAATATAGCTGCCACACCATGTGACAGATGATGTTTTCGTGATCAACATTTAATTCCCATGCCTAGTCAATGACACCTGTAAACTTTTGAGTCGATCGCTTTGGTGGTTTGGGAGATGCTTTCTAATGTTTTAGGTTAAATCCAATATGGCTGCCAAACCATGTAACCTATGATATCATAAATTTAATATGTCAATGCAAATGGGTCATAGATCAGGTGCATGCAATTTCAGATTTTTAGGATGAGGCATTCAATTAAAACATTTATGGCTGGTATACCACTTCACCGATGATGTCATCAGTATCTTGCTTTTGTTCCACATTGGGAGCACTTTAAAATGTGCGAAGTTCAAAAAAAAATTCCATTCATCTTGCTTTTGTTCCACATTGGGAGTTCTTGACAATGTGCTAAGTTTAACATTTTTCCATTCAGCGGTTTCCGAGAAATAATTTTTAATTATATATTTTATTTTTACGTTGAAGGCTCCAGTCACGGACTACATAGTCCTCATCGAGGCCAAGCCTTAAATAAAAGAGCTGCATAAAGAGAAATAAAAGAGAGGATGTAAAGCTGAGGAGTGAAATGAGTAAGAAAATTGTTTGATGTTTGTTTGCAAGAAATAGATTGAAGCTCGCCCGGGAGCTAAAGTTTGAATGAGGCAGAAAGTAAGACCAGCAATCCTGACACGGAGAGTGTAAGATGGTTCCAGGCACCACTTCAACGCCCCGAAGTCCAAACGGTAGTACTGCCCTGGGCTGTTGCTGTGTACAACCTACTACCTAAAAATCTATATGCGTTTAATCCAATATGGCTGCGATACCACATTACCTATGAAGTCAGAATTATCATTAAAAAATTATATATGGGTGTCGCTCATCCCCTGAAAGTTCTGTCTGAATCGGACATGTGGTTGCTGAGAAAAACGAGGTTTAGCTCATACTGATGGACGGATGGACGGATAACCCGAAAACATAATGCCTGCGGCTACCTTCGAGGGTGGAGGCATAAAAATGTTTTTTTGACCTGTATGGAAATGAACCAGACGGAAAAAAAAAATCCTTAACAAAATCTGAATTCTACAATCAGAGATTGTTCCAAAGATGTAATTGTGGGGGATACCCCAAAGAGGCGTTCGTAATTCACTAGCACGGGACCAGTGGGTCTATTGACGGTATGGGGGTGGCGTGCGCTCGGTTGTTGGAGCCACGCCCCTTTAAGAGGATCGGGCGGAAGTCATGGGGGATATAAAAAGACAGGAGTTCCGGTCGGGTTTTAGTTCTTTGGAAATAAAGGAGCCTTGAACAAGTCAAGAAGTTTTTAACCTCTCGTTGTCCGCAACTCCTACATAACAACATTTTAGTTCCAAAGAGGAAATCTTCAACCCAAAGGAGATCTGATTAAGATAAAGATATGAAAGGATGAAATGATGAAAAGGAAAAAGTAGGTCTTTGAGAAAGGATTCCAAAGAAACCATCTGGAAATGGCTCCTTGTTTCGATGACCAAAACAAATACAATGGGAACAAACATTCCTCTTCGTCTTACCTGTTCCAAAAGCAAACACAAACTCACCATTAGGGCTTGGGAGGTGATGGCTCCTACCCCTCTCCCCAATGTTTTTGTTAAATTGTTAAATGAACCAACCTCCCCAACTTTCTCTATAAATGTGGATAATTCATCTTCCAATTATTCCATTTATATACCACGACCAAACTTTGCATTTACTCGACAAAAACCTACAGAAAATGCAAATAAGCATTGTGTTGGAAATAAAAACATACAAACAAGAACGTTTTATAACAGTGGCCTTTTTGTCTTTAATATATTGTTACAGGGAAGGGGGAGATCCATAGCTAGACAATGGTAAGTGTAACATGGTCCGTGTGTTTCGAGTAGGATAGATTATCCCAACTATGTCCAATTAATTTTTGTATTTTGCGGCTCTTTTGTTGTTCTCCCAGTTGTCGTTATATATCTGATGATATTTCGTTTAATATTTTTCTTTTGTCTTTTTTGCAATCATTGGGGGTCTGTATTTGTTGCTGTTTTGGTTTATTGTGTGACAACTTTCATTCATATCAGTCTGAATTTTATTTGATCGGGGGGTTAGGGATACCTTTTCTGGTTTGTTGTCTTCATGTTTGTGCACAAATTGGATTTGGTAGTCTGTTACACTTTTCACGTACTCAGTTCAAAACTTGTTTGGGTTCCTTCAGCCCCATACCTCCTTCTCAACTTGGACCCAAGAGGTACATTCTCAGCATGCATTGATTTTTGGAGAACATTTTGTGGATAGTGAAGAGTTTCCTTTTTTTGATATCTCGCTTATTGGTTTCTGATTTTGGCCAGTTTATTATTCTGTAGCTGTACTGGAATACTGGTATTGCAAGTTGGTCGAAGGCTTTGATTTTATTCTTTGGAGAAAGGAATCTTTCAGAATCTGCAATATTCTACATCAGTATTCTTTGGCGATTGTTTTTGCGCATTTGTTTGTGACATATTTGGTGGCCCTCTTCTACTTCGACATATTTGTATGATGCCTCGTTGTCTAGCTCCTGTAATGTTGTATTTGTGTCAATTTTTATGATGTCCATTTTTGTTGGTCTACCTTGTATGAATGTACAGCCTGGTGTTGGCTTAGCGGTTAGGGTGCCGCCTTGGGATCCTATAATCCTGGGTTCGAATCCCAGTAGATCGCTGAATTAACACCAGGGGGGTTGACTCAGCATTTTATCCCTCCGTAGTCGGCAAATTGAGTACCAGTTCACTGGTATTTCCCTGTGTGTCGCAAAAGGCGACCAACAGGGTTGGTGACAGGAAGGGCATCCGGCCATAAAATATTGCTTCAAAAAGGGGACCAAGGTGCACAAATAGGACCAACCCTGCTATGTGGGGGAAAATGGCCTCTAAAGGTGGTTCTAAATTCAAGGTGAATGTCTTTAGAGAACCATTTCACTAATTAGAGTTGTTCTGCCTTTTTTTTGCAATTTTTGCAAAGAGTTTTAGATTATCCATGTAAAGTAGATGTGTCACCTTTCTCGTCACTTTAGAAGTCCTTTAGTGGGCACTAGCTGAAGTATCCGGCATTGCCCGGGGTGAGGTGGCAGAGGGGGGGGGGGGGGGGGGAGGGACGGTTGCCGGACTGGATTCATCGCTTATTGGTGAATCCTCAGCGACAGTGCAGACATAAACGCGTGCCATCGACATACCCAAGCATGCATCACATGCAAACGACAAACAGGCAACATGTAAATGAAAAAACAAAGACCCACCCACTTCTCTTACATGTGAATGGATGGAATAACGAATCAGCTATCACCTAATCAGTTTTCCGATGTGGCTGGGGTTATATAAATAATTGACTTCTCCCATGCTCTTCTCGTTGAAAAGAAAGCTGCATAAATGCAACCATGAAAGGCTACGCAAGGTCAACCCTTTGCTGTTTCAAACTCTTCCCGAGTCCCTCCACAGCTGTAACGACATTTACATCTATTACACACGAGAGAATCCCAATGCTGGACACCCCCTCAGCTGCCTGACCGGTTTCATCGCTTATTGGTGAATCATGCATGTACCACATGCAAACCCCCCAAAATGTATTTGGGCAGCTTTGACAAGCCCCTCCGTTTTTGGAGGGGGGGGGGGGGTGGGGAAGGGAAGGAGGACAAATTTCCCCGTGCAAAGAGTGCTTTAACCTCAGTGTTGCCCAGGTAAAAAAGGAAATTGTAATATCCTCTGCCACCACCACCAGATGGTGCTACACGGTACACATTTACAGAGATAAATTATGCCCCCGCCCTCCCAACACCCCCGCGTGAGGCTGCGAACACATAGCCAATGTTACCTGACACAAATTTGTATTTGGAGTTTGTAACTTAAAAGATGTGGCTGTGCATAGAATACTTACAAACAGATGTGTGTGTGTGTGTGTGTGTGTTTGTGTGTATATATATATATATATATATATATATATATATACAGTCACATGAAAAGGTAATTACACCCCATGTAAAGTTTTGACTTTTTCAACATATTTCAACATACAGCTATTTGATCATCATTTCAACAATATTGATAGATAAAGGTGATATAATATAACAAATATCATGAAACATTTGCATTTTGTAGTCCATTGTATAATTTAAATAAACATAAATGCAAATTTCGCATGTGGAAAAAGTAAGTACTCCCTTGACTCCAATAGGTGGTATTGCCCCCTTTGGCAGAAACAACCTCAAGAAGGCGTTTCTTATAACTGTCAACCAGTCTCTGACATCGACTGGGATAAATTTTTGCCCACTCCTCCATGCAGAATTCTTTCAGCTGTGCGATGCTTGAGGGGTTTCTTGCATGCATAGCTCGTTTCAAATCCTCCCACAACATCTCGATGGGATTTAGATCCGGGCTTTGACTTGGGCATTCCAGAACCCTCCATTCCTTTCTTTTCAGCCATTCCTTGGTGGATTTACTGGTATGTTTAGAGTCATTGTCATGTTGCAAGGTCCACCCTCGGTTGAGCTTCAACTTTCCGACAGATGGCCTCACATTATCCTCAAGCACCCTCTGGTACAATGAAGAATTCATAGTGGATTATATGATGGTGAGCTGCACAGGCCATGATGCAGTAAAGCTGCCCCAAACCATAATATTTCCACCACCATGCTTTACAGTTGGTATCAGGTTCTTGTGGTGAAATGCTGTCTTTAGTTTTCGCCAAACATGTCTTCTGGTACTGTGACCAAATAGCTCTACCTTTGACTCATCTGTCCAGAGCACAATGTTCCAGAAGTGCTGGTCTTTGCCTCGGTGTTCATTGGCCAACTTTAGTCTTGCCCTGAGGTTCTTTATGGACAGCAAAGGTTTCCTCCTGGCACACCTCCCATGCAGATCAAATTTGTGCAGCCTCTTTCTCATGGTAGACTCGTGCACTTTGACATCAGAAGTGGCAAGAGCTACCTGTAGGTCACGTGATGACATTCTGGGGTCCTCAGAGACTTCTTTCAGCTTCTTGCGGTCTGCTCTCGGGCTGAACTTGCTGGGGCGGCCTGGCCTGAACAAGTTGGCAGTTGTTTGGAATCTTCTCCACTTGTAGATGTTCTTCCGGACAGTCGAATGATTGATTTCAAATTGTTTGGAGATCTTTTAAAATCCCTTCCCAGACTTGTAGGCATCTATAACCTTCTTTCTGAAGGCCTCAGAGGGCTCTTTTGATCTAGGCATGGTGACGCCGCACACTTCAACAACAAAGAGCAAACCAAACTAAATGTCTGAGGTTTAAATAAGACAGGTTCCTCCAAGATCCTCTCTAACGATGTTCTAATCATTTGCACCTGAGCTGGTGCACCTGATTCTAATTTTAGGTATTTAAATTAGTGATAAATGTCGGGGTGTACTTACTTTTTCACGTGACTGTATATATATATATGGACACAACGCAACTGTATATATATATTGCACACCCTATATATATATATATATACTTGGCAAAAAAAGAAACACAAGTTGATAAGCCACATTTTTTTAATGTGCATTGTTGTGCACAAATTTATCAATGACAAAGATTTGTAATACCATTTTAAGAACCTGTATTTTCAACCACATTTCTTGAGCATCATGCCTCACTGAACCACAACAATGGGCACCCGCGGAACTACGTAACTTCTCGGTAGTGCACCCTTCGCGACAGCAGTCACGTGATTGGATACGTTGAAAACAAACCACAAAAGGGCACGTGTTACAGCCGGAAATTATGGAAACGGTGTAGGTTATTTGATCATAACTCGCTTAATTCTTGTCTGATCTTTAAAATTTCAACTTTCCGACAAGCTGGAAGTAATTATCTTTCCAACAATATAAAGTTTTATGAAAAATAATACGAAATGTTTGTATAGCCGCCCGCGGAACTATGTAACTTCCGGTTAGTGCACCCTTCGCGACAACAGTCACGTGATTGGATACGTTGAAAACAAACCACAAAAGGGCACGTGTTACAGCTTACTTCCGGTAGTCTCGCCCTCACCTATGGGGGTTGAATGGATTTTCAAACAATCAATTACTGTGGCTTCCAAGGCTAAATTGCATAAGAATGTTGATGTTCCTGTAGTAGTCTATGGTCCATGGAGGCTTGAACCGAATTCACTCAGCAGACGACAATGCCATGACTCAGTCAGTATGACCAGGCCCGCGCAATTGGAATGCTTGATGCGAGCATCTCAGCTCGGGATGTGGCCACACATCTCCAAGTGCACGAATCAACCATAAGCAGGCTCAGACGTCGTTTAAGAGACACTGGAAGTGTGGCAGATCGTCGGAGAAGTGGTAGACCGTGAGTGACGACGCCCATTCAGGATCGTTACATCATTCTGCAGCACCTCCGTGATCGACATCACAACGCAGAAACCACCACAAGGGAGACGCCTGGGCGTGCGAAAAACAGGATTTGTGCTCAGACTGTCAGAAATCAGCTTCGTTCTGTAGGACTCAGGAGCAGACACCCTTACAGAGGTCTCCCACTGACGGCTGGTCATCATCGCCGTAGGTTGGTATGGGCCCACAAACACCATGACTGGACGCAGAGAATGTGGAACCAGGTGTTGTTCTCGGATGAGTCACGATTTCGCGTAAGCAATAATGATGGATGGGTACGAGTTTACCGTCATCGTGGTGAGCGACTTTTCGACTGTAATGTTGTGGAGCTGGACAGGTGGGGAGGTCCCAGCATTATGATATGGGCCGGTATGACAGCAAATTCCCGTACTCAACTGATAGTCATCGATGATAACCTCAATGCCCAGAGATATGAAATGTTTGGATGAAATTTTGGAGTCTGTAGTGAGGCCATTTCTGGATGAACATCCAAACATAGCCTTGTTTCAACAGGACAATGCGTGACCTCATTCAGCAAGGGTGATCTCCCAGTATCTTGATGACCACTATATTGAGCTCCTGCCATGGCCTGTGTGGGAGATTTCTATGATTATTAGGGTCGGTGAGTTATGCAAGTGGTTAAATTGTACGTCAATGTAAACTTTGTTCTTAAAGCATGTAAGAATATGGAAAAACGAGTTTTGACCGAGTGTTTAAAGACAGAATGTGTTATACTGTGCAGTTTTAGCAAGGCCTTGGAACCGAAGTGATAAGGGAACATCTGTGAATAGTTTTCTTACCCATAAATGGAGCACACTAGGCCGAGTGTTTACTTAAACCAAGGGTGGATGCATTAATCAGGGAGTGGGATTGTGTAGGTCAGAGAAGGTTGACATTAGCGGGGATAAGAGCATGGTCTCTTCTCCTTTGCCTCCGATAAGTGACCTATGGTATGCTCTTAGTGGCTGATATACAAGAACCAGATGCGCTTTTGGTGTCAGGAAGACGGGGCCGCTGAGTTCTGTGTTGATCTTTAAATTTCAATTCCACCACATCAAAGTTTCCAAGGTCTACTTAAGCACCATGCTCCGAGAGCAGAGGAACTGATCAGAAGAAGCAGGATGAGAGGGGAGAAGATTTCTTCAACCAAGCGACGTGTCATATCTTGGTTATATTTTGTGTAACAAGTTCCCTCTAAACTTCGGAATAAACATTGGCTCGGATAGACGAGTCAGAGCTCCTTGAATCTGAGTCTCATCTTGAGTTATTTCCTTTAGGGTTCGGTAAAGGTTCCCTGACAGTTTGGTGGCCCGTACGGGGATCAACTGTGAAGTTCGACAAGAAGACCATTCCAGGTCCAAGGTGAGCGTGCCTCTTGGTGATCTTTACAGAATGATATAAGAACCTGCTTAGTTATTGTTTAAATGTGGTCGGTGGGCGAATCCACAAGGCATGTATGGAGATGCAGAAAGCCCTGGAAGATACAGATATATACACAGTTCAGAAATGGTGCCATTAATTTTTTGATTCGTTTTTCGTTTCGTTTTTCGTTTCGTTTTTTGTTTCATTTTTTTCGTTTCATTTTTTTCGTTTCGTTTCTGTGTTTTTTTGCACACAGATCCACTATAAGACTTTTTGTCTTTAGAAACAGGTGATGTGCTCTTGTCTTTTTTCATGTAGATCCACTGACTGGTGTACTACTGTACTACTGTATAATTATGTAAATAATGGTCGACCTTATGTGTGTGTGTGTATATATATATATATATATATATATATATATATATATATATATATATATATATATATATATATATATATATACATACATACATACATACATACATATATATATATATATATATATATATATATATATATATATATATGTATATATATATATATACAGTGAAACCTTGACTTACGAGTTTAATTCGTTCTGTGACTGAGCTCGTAACTCAATTTGCTCGTTTCTCAAATTAAATTTCCCCATTAGAATGCATTGAAATGCTATTAATCCGTTCCAGCCCACCAAAAACCACACCAATTATTTTTTAAATATACAGTATATATAAAAAATATCTCGCGCTTTATATTTCACCTGTATGCAGCATACAAGTTGGCAGGATGGCCTGGACTGGAGGTACGCACACTTGACTCTAAACTGTCCAGCCTGGGTTTGAATCCCGACCCAGCTATAACCTGTCATTGGTGAATCACAGGCAGGGTGATTCATCAATGTGTGTACCGCTAAACTGGGCGCCCCGTTTGCGTCCCATTAGTTGTTGGATGTTAAGGATCTCACCGTGTTTTCCACAAAGAGAACGCGAGCTATCGCCGGCACTCTGAACAAGTTGTGGCCTGGCATGCTCTTCTCCTCTGCCGTTATATACGTCCTCCTCGGCATCCTGCGAGCTGCTTCTCTGTCAACCACACAAACAACAACTTCTCCATCTCTTCATGGATAGAGGTCCGGAGCTTTGAAATAATCGTAACGCCCTTGGCTGGCGTTATAGCCTTTATCGACTCCTTCTGCTTCAAAATCGTACATATCGTAGAAGTACTACGATCGTACTGCCTCACCAAGTCGACAACACGCACACCTCGCTCATGTTTTTCGACGATTGCGTGTTTTATATCCAAGCACATCATCCTCTTCTTCTTCTCAGTACTGCCCTTGGCACTCAATTTCTTAGGACCCATGGTTAAAACTAAGAAATTTTCCAAAATAACCAAAATGTGAAAACAAAGCAGCAGCGATATACGGCAGACATGCTTGCACGGCAAGATAACCACGTGACCGGAACCCACCTGGTGGCGGGTGGCGTAAGCTCCAAAATAACCAAAATGCGAAAACAAAACAGCAGCGATATACGGCAGAGATGCTTGCACGGCAAGATAACCACTTGACCGGAACCCACCTGGTGGCGGGTGGCGTAAGCTCCAAAATAACCAACATGCGAAAACAAAACAGCAGCTATATACGGCAGAGATGCTTGCACGGCAAGATAACCACGTGACCGGAACCCACCTAGTGGCGGGTGGCGTAAGCTCCAAAATAACCAAAATGCGAAAACAAAACAGCAGCGATATACGGCAGAGATGCTTGCACGGCAAGATAACCACGTGACCGGAACCCACCTGGTGGCGGGTGGCGTAAGCTCGTAACTCAGATCTCGGCTCGCATCTCAAAGCAATAAACCGCCCGAGCGACGGCTCGTATCTCGGAAAACTCGTAAGTTGGTGCACTCGTAAGTCAAGGTTTCACTGTATATATATATATATATATATATATATATATATTATATATATATATATATATATATATATATATATATATATATATATATATACATACATACATACATATACTGAAACGCAAAAGAAACTTACCACCTTTGAAACCTTTAAATATCAACAATAACACTGCGTGTAGTAAATGTGTGAACTTATTTGTGGACAATAGTGTCCTCACTGTCAGACAAAACGGTCACGGATGGTCACTTGAACCTTCAATGGTCACTTCAAAGCACAGCTGTTGAACAGCCGTTTTGACTGTCAGTGATTAGCCAAGGGGTACGGGATGATTTTAATGAGCTGCACGTGATGTCTTGATATTGGCTTTAAAAAGGCCAGTGCAAAATGGGCATTTCAATCAACATGCCACGATTGTCAAGGGATCAACGGCAGCATGCCCTGGGCATGCTGCAAGGTGGACTGAGCTACCGTGAGGTGGCACGTCGCCTTGGCTGTTCACACCAGACGATATCGGCCCTGGTGGACAGAGACACCCTCCACAACTCTGCAGATGACAGACCTCGATCAGGGAGGCCAAGAGTCACCACTGCAAGGCAGGACAGGCGGATGGTCCGAATTCACCTGCGGGATCGATTCCGTCCAGCATCCCGCACTGCGGCAGAAACTCCGGGGAAACCGCAAAGAAACTTACCACTTGTTTGAAGGTTTCCCCGGAGTTTCTGTGCTGTGCTATGAAGTGACCATTGAAGGTTCAAGTGACCATCCGTGACCGTTTTGTCTGACAGTGAGGACACTATTGTCCACAAATAAGTTCACACATTTACTACACGCAGTGTTATTGTTGATATTTAAAGGTTTCAAAGGTGGTAAGTTTCTTTTGCGTTTCAGTATATATATATATATATATATATATTATATATATAATATATATATATATATATATATATATATATATATACATATGTTACGATTTTTTAAACGTTGTTACGATTAACGTTGTTGAGGTAACGTCCTGAGAAATCTGCTCGTCCCTCTTGCTGCCGATCCGCAACTGTGTTGAGTTCCTATTACATGTGTATTAAAATGCGCTGTTTTATGGTTGAGCTCCCTTATTTCGATTCGGTCACAACAGAGGAACGGACAGAATGACAGATGCTACATCAATCGCAATAAAAGCGATTTTTTTCCCTTTTTAACGACTATTAGATTTTTTAAAAGACTTTTTTGTAAATACGTATACTAATCCGCTGTTTGACGCACGTCTGCATTTTTACGCACGTTCGCGTGCATGATTGGCCAGGTGTGCTCCTACGAACATAGATCTAATGAAATTCTACATATGATTCGTTGGACTTTAATTCGCAAATTATTAATTTCAATCAATTCGCAAAGTAGAATCTTACGATGAACTGACAGAAAAATTGGATTTATGTGTGCACCGTCAATCCAATTTTTTTTTAAAGTCATGTAAGGCTCGCACGCCGCCAGTTCAGGGCGGCATTATATGGAGAATTGATGAGTGAGCAAAGTCGATGAAATACAGGTACACAGCCGTGTACATCTCAATAGCGAAGCCGCGCGGTTTGTCTGACCAGCGAGCGAGCGGGAAGACGGCAGCCGATGTACCAGACATCAAATAAATACCTGGGCTCACGTGCGTTTGCACACACATAAAACTACTGATATCTCTGGAACCGCTGGTTGGATTTTTACAAAATAAACTTCGTCTTGTAGAGTAGAATCATGCGCAAACAACGATACCAGTCGCGACCCTGACAGACCCGATGTGCGTCGGCAAATGCAACTTGCACACCGTGATGGCCATCTCGTGTTGCATACACTGAACAAATTAAAAAAAAATCACCACCGCTCACCACGGGAGCTCGTGTGCCATGTGCTCGGGAGGCACGAGCCTCGAGTCACCACGTGTTGAGCTCACCGCTCACCACCGCTAAAAAAATCAGTCACCGCTTCACGGGTCAAAGCATGTGTCAACGCTGAGCACACGTACACGGTACGTGCGGGCCAAACACGTGAATCTGCGCTCAACGGTCCATCGGGCGCGCGCGTGTTTGTAGCGCATGTTTGTTTAGCGAGTGAGCGAGCGGACGTTAAATGATCAGCCAATTCGTGCAGTTTCGTA
This sequence comes from Myxine glutinosa, assembly GCF_964187855.1. NCBI lineage: Eukaryota > Metazoa > Chordata > Myxini > Myxiniformes > Myxinidae > Myxine > Myxine glutinosa. The sequence goes on along the minus strand of NC_136261.1, from coordinate 67,670,334 downwards.
AAAATCACGTGACTTGGCATGTGGGTGCAATGCGCAACGTGTCTACATGGCATGACATGACACGTACACGTACGCACGCATGTACACGGGTGGGTTCGTATGTGCGGGCGAAACGTACGTCAATCATCGCTCCACTGTTCATTTGACACGTGCACGAGCGGACAGGACACTTCATGCATGCACTCAATGCATACGTACCTCACTGGTACACGGTACGCATGGGAATGCGTAACATGTTCCATCGCTTCGCTGGTCGAAGCGTACACGAGCACTATATATTTAAATCCACAATCAATGGCAAATGACTTCATTTTTTCCTGTCGACAAATTACGTAAACCGGGAATCTACATTAATTTTGCATCTCAAGGCGGTATGAGGATGGTGCGTATAGTTACTCCCGCCGTTTACCCGCGCTTCTGTGAATCTCTTCACTTTGACATTCCGAGCATTGGGCAGAAATCACATCGCGTCCACACTCACTCACCGGCCATCGCCATGCTCAACTACTATGATAATAATACATTATGTATAGTTTGTTTGGTGCAAATCTATTTCCTATGGTCGAGGCTCATACAAAGGGGATATTAAGTGATCCAACACCCCCAACAAAACACCGGAACAGCAGGTGTGTGTGTGTGTTCAGTGTCCATTTCAGGACTGTAATTTTTACCATTTGAGTTTTGTCATCAAAATTATTATTTTTTCTGAATTTTTGGTATTTTGAGCACATGGAAGAAGAAGAGCAAGCTGTCCGACAGGCCCTGTATTTTTGGTTTGGTTCATTGCAACTGGTCGATGGATGATCCAAGTTTACATCCAGCATGGCGGGGGACATATTCATTGATGCGGCACCCTGTCAAAAGGAAGGCAAACCCCCCCCCCCCCCTCACTCTTTGTGTAATATGACACTTTGATCTGTAATCATCCCTATATCTGAATCCCGATTAGGAAAATATACTTTTTTTTTTAGGGTTTTATTCCAGCGGCCATATTGGATGACAGCCAAATTTTACCCAATCGGCATAAAAATTGATAAGAGGGAATACCATTTTATGTACATGTAGAATTTTTATAATGCAGGGCGATTGAATGAAAATTGCATAATGCTTAATAGGTCATCGATGAAGTCCCATGATAGAATAGAACATGCTTTAAAGGTAAATTAGACTGGGCTTTTAAATAAGTAGCAAATGCTTTTAAGCAGCAGATGCTTCTAAGTAGCAAATGTTTCTCAGGATGCAAATGCAGATGTCTTTCTCCTATCGACGTTTTTTTTCTTCTTCATCACTATGCCTTGTCTGACTCTGCCCATGAATCCTTCTCCTTCCTATCCAATCCCTATTCTTCATCTCTCTTCTCCTACCCATTTCTCCCCCTCCCCTTTTTCCTTAATCTTTTAGCCCCACCCCCTCTCTTTCTTTCTCTGTCTTTTCTCCTTTTTTTTTTCATCTTTCTCCATTTTCTTTCCTTCTACTCCTTCGCCCCCGCCCCATCCTCCCCCAGCCTCACTCCTCCCTTGCCCTACCCCTCCTCCTCCACTGTCCCATCCTCTTCCACCCTAGCCTTCTCCTCCCCCATTTCATCCTGCCTTACTCCTCCTACCCCTCCTTCTACTCCTCCACCCCACCCTTTTTCCTCCCCTCTTCCCTCCTCTCTTCCCTCACCCTTCCTTCCTACCTCTCTTACCTGTCTTCTACCTGTCTCTCTCTCCCCCTCTCTTCCTTCCTCCTCCCTTCCCTCCCTCCCACCCCCTCCTCTTACACCCTTATTGTAGCTTCTTACTATGTCCAGCTCTCATTTTTTCCCCATTTTTTCTTCTTTATTTTCATCCTTTCCTTTTTCAGTCTCATTTTCACTCTTTCTCTCCTGTTTTTTCTATCAATTTTTTCTCTTTCTTTGTTTTTCTTGATTGTTGTTGTTTATACAATTGTTGATTAAACCACGTGGATGTGATGACAAAAGTATAATGCTTATACAGGAAATGTTTGTTCTTTCAAATGGATGAATAATGTATGATTATGATAATGATTTTAAAATCATGACGATTGTTATGATTGACAGGAATGAGATCATGAGGTTGTCGGTGTAAAATGATTGCACCGGCTTAAAGAACAGCTTTCAAGCCCTGTAGGATCAATTGTGCATTACAAGTAATAGAGTTAAATAGAGTTTCAAAATTTGAGCATGGTTGGATTAAAATTGGCAAATATTATGAATTAATTGTCATTCGTTGGTAGAACATTTCAGGGGTTTTACAAAATTTTAATTGTCAAGAGGTTTGGGTACCATTCAAATTGAGACATTTTTTCCCAATGAACTGTACCATATCTGTCTCATCAATTTTGGCTGACTGTCTCACGAATGAAGGATGAGTTGCCTTTAGTGGTTGCAAAAGTCGAATTTTGTGATGTAATGGCCAGGCAGAATTGAAAAATATGTCAGATATGACCCGAGGACAGAACAGTGACTCGTCAATTGACATGAGGTGTGGGTCAAAGGTGACGAGCAATGATCATAGATCTCAGTCAACAGATAAAGCTATTCTGACACCATTGGGGAAAGGGCTTATGCATGGAGTCATCTAAATGATTAATTTGATTTATTGATGAATATTGATAAATTGATTGATTGATGTGTAAGTGAGTTCTCAAGAAAGAAGCTTTGATATATTTGTGAGATATTATCAATGTGAAGAAACCTTGGAAAAAGAGCAAGGTGGTGAGTCTATATATATGGTTACCATTGTGTGATTCCCCCTTCAACAGAACGGGATATCTGCTGATTCACCCATTAGATACTGACCCATTTGGGTCATCTGCAATACCGATCTGTGAGATTGGGTTGTGGAAAAGCCACAGGTGAGAGAGACTCTCTGGAAATCACTGATTGAACAGGTGGAGAGATCCTTCCTGGAAGTACGAGTGGAGCTTATAGGAACAAGCTAGGCAACAATGCATCCAACGCTACTTTGATAAAAGGTGGAACAAACCTCAGGAGATTTTATTTACAGTACACATAGTACAGGTGTATTCCAAAGTACAGATACTAGTAATTTACCTGGTACATTGAGTGAATACTGAGTGTTATTCACACACAGGCAGAATGGGGAATGGGGCCTGTCAGGGTTCAAAAGTTGAACCGGATATTCCACGAAGAGGTACATGTACATATTATATGTACGACCGTTATGGTGTAGATGCCATTAGGGAGGTTGAGAATTGGTATTTGTGGACAAAGGGACATGCTAAGGAGTTTCCAAGAGATGGTACATTTGAGCGAAGTTGCTTGGAGAGATTAGGACAAGAATTGAAAGCCAGGAAGAGACAAAATCTAATGGTAGACTGGCTTGCATTCCATCATTGGGATGTTGAATCCAGGAAATGGGACCAGCAAGAATGGATAACAGACCTAGAACTTAAACTAAAAAGGATACAGGATAAATTGGAGGAGATAAATGCACAACTGCCCTCGAATGTAGGAATAAAAGTGACAGTTTTCCCATCTGATTCCCATTTGTCTCCCCAAAAAGAACAGTACAGGAATTTTCTTATGATCCGAGGGAAAATCAGAGATCTCATGACAAGGCCAGGTGTTTTAAGTGTGGAAATATGGCACACTGGAAACGACGTTGTCCATATTCAAATAGGAAGACTAGTTCATAGGGCGAACCAAGATCAAGGGTACCAGTGCTTACCGGTACCCCAGATAACGATTAGGCCTTCATTGCTGCAGATCCCAAATGCCGACTGGCCTCAACAGATCAGATCACGAGACCAACATGAGTAACTGTCGATGCTTCTTGTGTCTGAAAAGTTTTCAGAGCAAGAATGATTCATTTTTTGCTTGTTAGCAAATTAATAATTAATTGATCAAATGCCAAAATTGGATTCTTTTTGGAACATAGAATTAAAAGATCCAGGATTAGAGTTAATTCTGGAAGTCTCATATTTGCCAAATACAAATGTGGGCTTAGGGAGCATTTTGGGTAAAACAATTTTTGAATTTACAAAGTTTGGAACAATTGCTTTGCAAATGTTTTTTTTTGGAAACCAAGCAACAAGAGTCACATGATGATCAGGTGGGAATTTCGGACTATTGCTTTGCATGATTGATAGGCCAGTGGTCGACTGACATGTGAATGTGTGGGAACCGAAAAATTTGGATAAATTGTGTTGGGAACCGAAAGGGTAATTTCAATGTGACATTATAGGGGTTTTCTAAGAATAAACTTTTTTTGTCTGTTTGTGTATCTGCGTTTCTAAAATTAAAGGACAAATTTTATGAAATTGAAATAAAATTGACACCCATCTTGATCTGTAAATAATGGTTTCAACGCAAACAGATATACATAATGCATGTGTGTGTGTGTGTGTTGTTTGTGTGTCAATGTTTGTGTTTTTGTTGGTTTTTTTTGTGTCAATCTTAAAAGATTGTTGACACCGACAATGTACCTGTCTGGAAATAGATAGTTTCATGTGGGTGGGATTGAATATCCAGAGAATCCGTAAAATGAAATAGAAATATATTTGAGAAATGAAAATTATCTCTTTTGTCAAGACAGATGGAATATACAGATTTGATGTGCTGAGTTATAAGCAGCCATTAATTAATAGTGAAAAATTGTGAGTAATCTTGGGATTCCATTTTTGACAGAAATTATATGAGAATAGAAGCTATTTATGGATATTAGCTTCATAAAAAATGTTGGAGTACAAAATTAGCCAAATTTGGAAGGGGTCTTACACTGATTTACCAGAGTACTCTGCTCACGGATTTTTGATATATATATAAACTTGAATTCTATCAGCATATAAATTGGGCTGTATGTATGGATGTGTATTAGGCATAGATGATATAGAAAAATAGTAAAGAAAATCTGGCTGAATTGATCTATTGTGAGTTTCTAAAACGGAATACATTGTGAATCTTAAACCAAGGGGCAGACATGAACGCGCTGTTACGTCGTTTAAACTCAGAACGCGATGTTACATGCACCTGCAACATATTTGTTAATCTGGCACACCTATATTGGCATACTGGTGTCAGTAGTACTCACTAGTTGCATAGAAAAAGATGAGAAATAGTTAAGGGGGCATAAAAAAAGCTTACTTGGATATTTTCTATAACATAAAAAGTAGGGGTTTCAATAAGTGGTGGCTGTACACATGGGATTCATCAAATTAAGTTTTGGAGTTTAAACAGAGTCACTGGTTAACAGACGAGAATGGATAGTAAACAATTCTTAGATGCTGGGTAAATTAAGTACTGTGGCATACACGAAAGCCCACTGGCATGGTGACATCATTCCGCGCACCAATTGGGCGGCGGCCACGCCCGAAGGGTAGGCGTGGCCTCAGGATATACACCGGGCGTGCAGCGCGACAGTGACCTCTTTGAATAAAGAACATCAAACTTACCGCGTTGTCCGCTTCCTCCTTGGTAGCAAGTCACGCGCGTAGCACCGCGTGCTAAATTGGTGACCTCCGACATTCGAGTCAGCCGCCGCTGACTACACGAAACCGCCGCAACAATGGCTACCAACGCGGTCTCCATCAAGCTCCCCGAATTCTGGGAGTCACAATCCGATGTTTGGTTCCTGCAGGCGGAAGCCCAGTTCCGACTTCGAGGCATCACGGTGGACGAGACCATGTACTGCCACATGGTCGCCGCCCTCGGGCCCGGCACGGCCACCCACGTCGTATCGGTCCTAAGCAAGTACGACGGCAAGTACGAGGCGGTCAAGTGTCTCCTCCTCACCACGTTCGGCCTTACGGTGGACGCACGGGCCCATCGCCTCTTGGACCTCCCCGAGATCGGGGACACGCGACCGTTGGTCCGTATGGACCATATGCTGGCGCGCATGGGCGACGAAACCCCGAACGCTCTATTCCGGGCGTTGTTTCGACGCCAGCTGCCAGCAGGAGTCCGCCTCGCTTTGGCTGGTTCCGCGTTAACGGAAAAGCGTGCGCTCGCTGCCGAGGCCGACAAATACTACGCGGCTTTGGCCACGCAGGCGAGTCTTGGCGCGGTTTCCGCTCCTGAGGCTCCCGAGGCTTTCCCCGATGCACCGCACCTTGTGTCCGCCGCCACGCCCCGACCACCACTGCCGCCGCCGCCGTGAAGAAAACCGCGGCCTCCGACGCCGCAGCTGCCCGCCTGGTGTTTCTTCCACGCCAAGTTCGGCCACGAGGCTCGGCAGTGTCGCCCGCCGTGCTCATTCGGCAGGTCGGGAAACGGGCAAGCCGGCGCTCGGTGGCAACGGTGAGCATCGGCAATTCCAACAGCCTTCTGTACATAACGGATACCTTGTCCAGGCGCCGTTACCTGTGCGATACGGGAGCGCAGGTGAGTGTCGTTCCTGCCGGTACGTCCGACAAGCACACCGCGGGCCAAGGTCCCGCGCTGCTTGCGGCCAATGGTACGTCTATACGCACATACGGAAAACGCTGTCTCTCCCTGCGGTTCGGAGGTCAGGTTTTCCGTTGGTCGTTCGTTATGGCCGACGTGCCCATGGCACTGCTCGGTGCGGGCTTCTTATGTGCTAATGGATTACTGGTCGATGTAAAGCGCAGAAGGCTTGTCCAGGCTGAGACATTCAGCTCGCTCGCGTGTGCGCTACCCGGCTCGTTGAGCAGCTCACAGAGCGGCTCATCGAGCGACTCGCCGAGCCGCTTGCTGAGCGGTTCCGTTCCAGCCAGGTTCATCTGTACGCTTCCGGCAGCAGACGAATTTGCCCGCCTCCTCGTGGGTTTTCCGGCCCTCACGCGGCCGACCTTCTCGGCGGGGACCGTCAAGCACGGGGTGGAACACCACATCCCCACCGCCGGGCCACCGGTCTACGCCCGGGCACGCCGCCTCGAGCCGACGAAGCTCGCGGTAGCGAAAGCGGAGTTCGCTACGCTGGAGCAGCTCGGCATCGTGCGGCGCTCCGAGAGCGCGTGGGCGTCCCCGCTCCACATCGTGCCCAAGCCCAGCGGGGGATGGCGACCGTGTGGGGACTACCGGCGCCTCAACGATGCCACCACCCCCGACCGCTACCCCGTCCCCCACATTCAGGACTTTTCCGCCCGCTTGGTGAATATGTCCTTCTTTTCAAAGGTGGACCTCGTATGCAGCTACCATCAGGTCCCTGTCAGGCCGGAGGACATCCCGAAGACGGCTGTCATCACGCCATTCGGGCTTTTAGAATTCCTTCGGATGCCCTTCGGTTTGAAAAATGCGGCTCAGGCGTTCCAGCGCCTCATGGACAGCGTCTTGCGCGGCTTGTATTTTTTGTACATCTACCTGGACGACATCCTCGTCGCCAGCGCGTCCCGCGAAGAGCACCTACACGAACGTCTGGGCCAGCACGGCCTGATCGTGAACCCTGCCAAGTGCCGGTTCGGTGTCGCTGAAATTGACTTTTTCTGGCACCGCGTCACCAGGCACGGGGCCGTCCCCCTACCGGCCAAGGTGGAGGCGGTGAAGGGGTTTCCGCGCCCCCGCACGATCAAGGGGCTCCAGGAGTTCCTGGGCATGGTAAACTTTTACCATCGGTTCCTGCCCCGCATCGCCCAGCTCCTGCGCCCCTTACACGAGGCCCTTCGAGGGAAGCCGGGCAAAGGTGACATTACCTGGACCGGGCAGATGGACGCGGCGTTCTCGGGCGCGAAGCTCGCCTTGGCCAACGCCACCATGCTCGCGCACCCGGCGCTCGATGCACCGATCGCCCTCACCTCCGACGCCTCGGACTACGCGGTCGGCGCGGTGTACGAGCAATGGGTGCATGGAGCTTGGCAACCGCTGGTGTTCTTCAGCTGGCAGCTTCGCCCGCCCGAACGCCGTTACAGCACCTTCGACCGCGAGTTGCTTGGGCTTCACCTGGCGGTCAGACACTTCCGCCATCTGCTCGAGGGCAGTGCGTCACCCGGCAACAGCGTCACCTCGCGGCCGTGTCCGAGTACACGACGGACATCCGGCACGTCGCGGGAAAGGACAACCCGGTGGCCGATTGCCTTTCCCAGGCCGTCGCCCACGCAGTCCACCTTGGCATCGACTATGCCCGGATGGCAGCGGACCAGGCCGCCAACCCCGGGGTCCAGGCCCTGCGGACCGCCATCATGGGCCTCCGCGTCACCGAGGTGCCCTTCGACAGCGCGGGCACGGCCCTCGTTTGCGACATCTCCATCGGGCGGCCTCGCCACATCGTGCCCGCAGGCTGGCAGCGCCAGGTTTTTGACGCCATCCACGGCCTGTCCCACCTGGGCACGAGGGCCTCCCAGTGGTTGGTCACCGACAAGTTTGTCTGGCATGGCCTCCGGAAGGCCGTCCACGGCTGGGCCAGGACGTGCCTCGCGTGCTAGCGCGCAAAGGTGCACCGACACACCCAGGCCCCCTTGGCCCCGTTTACGGTGCCGGAACGTCGGTTCGACCACGTTCACGTGGACCTGGTGGGACCTCTGCCCCCCTCGCGGGGTTTCACCCATGTCCTCACCGTGGTGGACCGCACCACCCGTTGGCCGGAGGCCGTGCCTTTGGCGGCAACGACGGCGGCAGACGTCGCGCAGGCATTCATCGCCACCTGGGTCGCCCGGTTCGGCGCCCCCTCGGACATCTCGTCCGACCGCAGCCCCCAGTTCACCTCGGAGCTCTGGGCCGCGGTTGCGCGGGGGCTCGAGGTCCAGCTGCACCGAACCACGGCCTACCACCCCCAGGCCAATGGCCTGTGCGAGCGATTCCACCGCTCGTTGAAGGCCGCGCTCCGGGCCACCCTCCGCGACGGCGGCTGGGTCGACAGGGTCCCCTGGGTCCTGCTGGGCCTCCGGACGGCGCCCAAGGAGGACCTGCGCGCATCCGCGGCAGAGTTGGTCTTTGGACAACTGCTGCGGGTGCCGGGCGAGTTCCTCCCCGACCCCACGGCACGTTGGTCCGCGGCGCAGGAGCGTTCTGCGCTGCAGGAGACCGCCCAGAGGTTCGCCCCGGTGCCGACGGCGCACCACGGGCACCCTCCTACACACATCGCCCCGGAGCTTCGCACCATGGAGTACGTCTTCGTCCGGCACGACGCCCACCGGACACCACTGCGGCCCCCGTACGACGGGCCTTTCCGCGTGCTGGAGACCGGGGTGAAACATTTCACCCTGGACATCGGCGGCACTCCTGACCGGGTCTCCATAGACCGCCTCAAGCCGGCCCACCTCGACGTGGACCACCCACCGCCGGTGGCTCGGCCCCCGCGTCGGGGCCGCCCCCCTGCGGGCGGACCCCCGGCACCGCCCAGCACCGCAGGCACGCCGCCCCCCGGTCCGGCACCCATCCCTGGTACAGCCGGGGGCATCCCTCCTGGCATCCTTGCACCCCAGACGCCGCCGGCCGCCAGAGGGCGCTTCGGCCGGGTCATCCGTTTGCCCCGCAAACTGGCCCTCCAGGTGCGCGGGAATTCTGGGGGGGCACGTGTGGCGTACACGAAAGCCCACTGGTGTGGTGACATCATTCCACGCACCAAGTGGGCGGTGGCCACGCCTGCGGGGTAGGCGTGGCCTCAGGATATACACCGGGCGCGCAGCCCGGAGCGCGCCAGTGCTACAGTTACCTCTTTGAATAAAGAACATCAAACTTACCGCGTTGTCCGCTTCCTCCTTGGTAGCAAGTCACGAGCATAGCACCACGTGCTAAAGTACGATATTACTGAGACTTATAAGAGCTATTGTTCTTCCTTACAGCAGTTGGAAAAAATTAGATCCAACATAATGAATCTATAAAGGAATGTGATCGGGATAATATCCTCAATTTGTATTAATTATTTGATTGTGGGTAAAGGAATTAATTTATTGTAGTGGATTGTTAACAGCAGCCTGAAATGCCTTGAGGGTGTGCATCCATATAATTAGAAATCCCAGATTTTAAAAAAAATTGGTAGAGGTCTTATGTGGACGAATACTTGCGTGGTAGATAAAAACGGTACTGCATGTTGGCAGCCACTTCTGCGGCCATTTAGGCCAAACAAATTGAGAGAAAATTGTAATTCAATATCTAATTTACAGATGGCTATTTGTAAAGTAAAAAGGGAATTTATTGATTTGGGAGACATTTTTCGAAGGTTTATTAAAGTGTTATAATATGACATTTGGCAAGGAAAATTATTGGATGATAATTAGATCTGTTTATAAAATGAATTTGTTGACCCTTTAAAGTTAATTCTACGAATTGTTGTTTCACTAGAATTTTGAGTTTAAATTGGAAATAGTTTGGTAGAGCTTTGGTTAAAACCTTTGGTTGCGGTATTTTGGAACAAATTGATAAACCATAGGAGGTTGATAAGAATAGAAACAAATATGGACCCAAAATAGAAAGATTTTTATGATGATATGAATAATACCGAGATTAAAAGATTGAATCAAGTAATGTTGTAAATGAGTACAGTAGAGTTACGATAATGGCATAACGAAAATGTTATGAATTGCGTCAGTTTTACAAGATCAGTGAACTCATATCACCACAAGTTACACACTGTTAGTTAAAAAAAATAAAAATGGAGAGGACTATGATAATGATACATTATGCATAGTTTGTTTGTTAGCATAATTTGTTGGGAATTAGACATTCCTGTTTGTGATTTTAATCATATACACTCATTAGTAATGTATTTATTTTCTTTGAATAGTGTTAAAATAACTGCATGAGTTTAATTTTTCAAATTATATTGATTTGAAAGCAATTTAAAATGCTATTCTTAGTTTAAAAAAAAAAATATATATATATATACACCTGATTTGAATATTATTTGTGTGAAGCATATAAATTGATTATTACTTTTTTGAATGTTTTAAGGAAAACAACAAATTGTTGAATGTGAAGATGTTATAAGAAATACATGATTAGTTACAATATGGTGATTTCAGGTTAAGATGTACCCTATCTGATTCAGTGTGTGTGGAAAGCAGATTTAGATGTGGCTGAGTAAAAGGATAAGACCACATCACATCTCAAATGGAGTGATAACGGAATTGGGAAGAAGTTTGAGAAAGAAAATTTGTGGCTAAAAAATGAAGTTAATCTTGGCATACACCCTCCTTCTTAAAGAATGATGAAGACATTCTCCTTTGAAAAATTGGAGACGGATGCTTACCTTCACCAAAGAAAATTTATGTGACCATTTGCCTGGATCACATTGCCACATATGGAAGAAAGGCGATCACTTACTTTTGTTCGAATGGCTCGAACATTCATCAAGTCAGCAATTGCGGGACGACGATATCTTGCCTGTGACGTATACTGGATGCGGTGACGTGTGTCATTACTCCACCAACATCTGGAGAGCCAGCGTGGAGCTGTAAGTGGACAGCTGTGCTTTTCCTCCACAACAGCTGTGCATGATTCTGCTGGAGGCTCCTGGTATGGACCATGGACAACTTGAATACCATGGTCCTAACATCGTTGTGGATGCATCTGGCATCTCTGTTCCACATCTTGCTGGTCAACCAAAATCACATCAACACTTGCTCCATGCTCATGATGAGTGAGGAGGCAAGTCAACTACAACTGGACAAAGGCCTTGTTCAAATCTACTATGGCTCACAGCAAGAGTGGCAAGGATGCTACATGCAGAGCAGGCTCAGTTTATGACTCCGCCCAGCTATCACAACAGCGGAAAATCCTACGCGAAATAGTGCAGGTGCTATGAAGACACCAGAAGAAAATGTTTCATACTTGAATGTCAAACAAGTGATGAGCCTCTTCTTTTCTTTTCAAAACACAAAGTCAATATTTGTTTTGAAGCAAAATACACTGCCAAATGTTGCAGATGCTTTATTATTTTAAAATGGTGAATTGAAATTGTTGTGTTTTGGTAAAGGTGAAGTGTTGTATGCTTTATGCAAATGAAATGAACTGCATTATCAATATGGAAAGAGTCAATGAACAAAGAAATGTTTTGTGATCAGATTCTTCCAGGATGACGGTGTATGTTTATGTATGAAAAAATTGGATTCCCAAATTTGTGATTAGAATATTTAATAGGTAGTTGTTTAAATTAATGGTTAATTTAACAAAAAGAAAAATTTTGGAATTGTGGGAGATTTCTATGATTATTAGGGTCGGTGAGTTATGCAAGTGGTTAAATTGTACGTCAATGTAAACTTTGTTCTTAAAGCATGTAAGAATATGGAAAAACGAGTTTTGACCGAGTGTTTAAAGACAGAATGTGTTATACTGTGCAGTTTTAGCAAGGCCTTGGAACCGAAGTGATAAGGGAACATCTGTGAATAGTTTTCTTACCCATAAATGGAGCACACTAGGCCGAGTGTTTACTTAAGCCAAGGGTCGATGCATTAATCAGGGAGTGGGATTGTGTAGGTCAGAGAAGGTTGACATTAGCGGGGATAAGAGCATGGTCTCTTCTCCTTTGCCTCCGATAAGTGACCTATGGTATGCTTTTAGTGGCTGATATACAAGAACCAGATGGGCTTTTGGTGTCAGGAAGACGGGGCCGCTGAGTTCTGTGTTGATCTTTAAATTTCAATTCCACCACATCAAAGTTTCCAAGGTCTACTTAAGCACCATGCTCCGAGAGCAGAGGAACTGATCAGAAGAAGCAGGATGAGAGGGGAGAAGATTTCTTCAACCAAGCGACGCGTCATATCTTGGTTATATTTTGTGTAACAAGTTCCCTCTAAACTTCGGAATAAACCTTGGCTCGGATAGACGAGTCAGAGCTCCTTGAATCTGAGTCTCATCTTGAGTTGTTTCCATTGCTTCACTGATGACATCCAGCTTTTCATCTCCACCAAGTCCATCTCCACCGCCACCCACTCTATCCTGACAAACTGCATCACTGAAATAAAATCCTGGCTTCAAATCAACTTCCTCAAACTTAACTGTGATAAATCTGAAATAATCATCTTTGGCCCAAAAACGCTCACCAAGTCCACCCATAACTTTGCCCTCAACATCGACGGTTTCCCAGTATCCACCTCCCCTCACATCCGGAATCTTGGCATCATCTTTGACCAAACCCTCTCCTTCGACAAATACACTAAACAGATCACAAAGACAGCCTTCTTTCACCTGAAAAACATCGCCCGTCTCCGTCCATCCCTCTCCTCCGTGGCTGCAGAAACCCTCATCCACGCCTTCATCACTTCCCGTCTGGACTACTGCAATAGCCTCCTTTATGGTTCACCCTCAACAATCACCAATAAACTCCAATACATTCAGAACTCCGCTGCCCGTCTACTCACCCACTCCCGGACCCGTGATCACATCATCCCCGTCCTTTACAAGCTTCACTGGCTCCCCATCTCCCAGAGAATCCAGTACAAAATCCTCCTCTTGACCTACAAAGCCCTCCATAACCTGGCCCCATCCTACCTGGCTGACCTCCTCTCCAGATACACTCCCACCCACAACCTCCGCTCTGCTGGTACCAACCTCCTGACCCCCCCCCCCCCCCCATCCGGACCAAATTTAGATCCTGGGGGGACAGGGCCTTCTCCATCGCTGCTCCCACCCTCTGGAACTCGCTACCTCACACCATCAGAGACTCCTCCTCACTCACCACATTCAAAACATCACTCAAGGCCCACCTGTTCAACACTGCATTCAACATTTAACCCACAGCATCTAACCCCTGACTATCTCCTCTCCTTCTCCCTCCTTTGTGCTTTGAATATTTCCCTATTGATTCTTCTTTTTTTGCAATTGTTTTTATGTTTTGCTATGCATTATGTTTTGCCTGGTGTTGGTGTTGAGCTGTTCCTGGGCTGGTGTTGGGCTAGCGGCTAGGGTGCCGGCTTAGGATCCTAGAGATCCTGGATTCGAATCCCAGTAGATCGCTGAATTAACGCCAGGGGGGTTGACTCAGCCTGTCATCCTTCCGAGGTCGGCTAATTGAGTACCAGTTCACTGGTAATTCCCTGTTTGTCGTTAAAGGCGGCAAAAAGGGTTGGCGGCAGGAAGGGCATCTGGCCGTAAAACATTGCTTCAAATAGGGGACCGAAAAACAACAACAACCACGGTTCTCGAAAAAGGCCAACCCCCGCTTTGCGGGGAAAAATGGCCTCTAAAGGTGGGTTTTTTTATGCATTATGTTTTGCACTCTGTCAAAGCGTCTTTGGGCTTCCTGAAAAGCGCTATATAAAATAAATGCATTATTATTATTATTATTATTATTTCCTTTAGGGTTCAGTAAAGGTTCCCTGACACCTGCGTTCAGTCCAGAAATTAACCCCATCGAGCATGCGTGGGATGAACTCGAGCGCCGCATCCGGTTACATCCTGTGGTGCCTTGAACAGCTCAAGAACGTGCCGCTGCTTTAATGGAAGAGTGGCGCATCCTCTCCCAGGTAACTTTATTTATTTATTTTTTTTTTTTTTGTGGATACAAGATCGAGGCTCGTGAAAGAGCTAACATTAATCACACAAAAAGACAAACCGACACACAAAACACAAAAAAAAAAAAAAAAAAAAAGGGGAGCGGTAGACAAGATGGGGAGAGAGGGGGAAGGACACAAAAGAGAGGGGGAAGGACACAAACACAACATTTGAGAGCAGGGACATCGGGAGGACTTGGGGGGAGGTGGGAGAGGATTAAAACATATGAACACTGCAAGGACTCTGGGGTGAATTACCGGGGGTAGAAAAGATCAAGGTTTTCGATGGGGGAAGATAAGAGATGGTGGTGAACAGCTGTTTTAAAGACCTGGAGGGAGGAGTGGGATTGAAGGGAGTTGGGGAGTTTGTTCCAGAGGCGGGAGAAAAGGGGAATGAAAGAGTGAAGGTGAGCAGAGAGCCTAGACTTTGGCAGTTTAACCAGAAGAGGGTTGCAGGCAGATCTTGTGCGACCTGAAGGAATATTGGGGGGACAGAGCACAGAGAGAGCTGGGGGAGCAAGGCCGGAGAGGAGTCGGTAGAAGACAGAAAGACCACCAACCTGCCTGCGGTGAGTGAGTGAAAGGCCCTCGGCGTTGACTACATCGCAGGAGATTCCAATGATTCTGAAAGCTTTGGCCTCAACAGCGTGAAGCCGAGCAAGGTGTGAGGCAGGAGCACCAGCCCAGAGGGGGGAACAGTATTCCATTGAGCTGCGGATGAAAGCCTTGTATGTGGTGAGGAGTTCAGGTGTGCCAAGGAAAACTTTGAGGAGGCTGATTCAGTCCATGCACCGGCACATCCAAGTGTGCATCACAGCAGAGGGAGGTCATACACCGTACTAATTTGTTGCAATTTAATGTTCATGTGATTTTGTAAATTTCATTCGCCATATACTTTGACATAAAAACTTGCATTTCTTTTTTTACCAAGTATACATATACATATATATACAGTCGTGGCCAAAAATATTGGCACTCTTGCACGTTTTTCAAATAACTCACAATTTTCTCGAAAATAGGTTGAAATATACACAAGGATTTGGGCTCCACAATTCTTTATTTCACTGATATAATATAACAGAACTTTTGTTTTTGATTCAGAACTCAATACTTCCTTTTAAATCAGAAAATAAAAAGAAATGGCATTGACAAAACTATTGAAACCCAAGACTTAATAATTGGTCGCACAGCCTTTGAACAAAATAACTGCAGGCAAGCGCTTCCTATAGCCATGAATGAGCTTCCTGCACCCCTCTACTGGCAGTTTGGCCCACTCTTCTTGTGCAAACTGTTCCAGTTCTCCCAGATTTGAAGGGTGCCTCCTCCCAACTGCTGTACTCAGATCTCCCCACAGGTGTTCAATGGGATTTAGATATGGACGCATTGCTGGCCACTTCAGAACAGTCCAGTGTTTTGTCTTGAATCTTTCCTGAGTGATTTTTGAAGTGTGTATGTGGTCATTGTCCTGCTTCAAGTCCCATGACCTTCGACGGAGACCCAGCTTTCTGACACTGGGTTCAACATTGCGCTCCAAAATGCCTTGGTAATCTCCTGATTTCATGATTCCATGCAAACATTCAAGGCACCCAGTGCCAGAGGCAGCACAGCAACTCCAAAACATCACTGAACCTCCTCCATGTTTGACTGTAGGGAAGGTGATCTTTTCTTTGAAAGCTTCCATTTTGTTCTCTGTAAACATAGAGATGATGTGCTTCACTAAAAAAGCTCTAATTTGGTCTCATCTGTCCACAGGACATTCTCCCAGAATGATTTTCGCTTTGTCAGGTGTGTTTTGCCAAACTCCAGTCAGGCTTTCTCAGCAGTGGGGTCTAACTGGGTCTCCTACTATAGAACCCCATTTCATTGAGTTGGCGAAAGATGGTGCGGTTTGAAACTGTCATACCTTGTGTCTGAAGGTCAGCTTGAATCTGTTTGGCAGTTGATCGAGGTGCTTTCTCCACCATTCGAACAATCCGTTGCTGCAATCTTCGATGAAGTTTTCTCTTGCGGCCACATCCAGGGAGGTTGGCTACAGTGCCATGGGCTTTCAACTTCCTGATAACAGTGCGTACTGTGGACACAGGAACATCAAGGTCTCTGGAGATGGACTTGTAGCCTTGAGATTGTCCATTGATGGATTTGAGATTGATTGATTGATGTCTACAATCTTGTGTCTGCCCTTAGACAATTCTCTGGTTTTCTTTCTTTTCTCCAAGCTCATTGCGGTGCACACAGTGACACAAAATATTAATGTGGTATTCCAAAGCTCCATTGCTTTCTCAATCAGTTTGATTATTTGTGGCTTGTGTGTGTGTGTTTGGGTGTGTGTCATAGTGCACACAAACAAAATTTTTGTGTGTCAAACCTGGACCCACTTTGACGCCGGTAAACCCCCTAAGTCCCCGATGTTTTTTAATGCCGTGAACAAACTTTCGTCACAATGCAACAAATATAATTTGTGCCAAATTTGGTCGCAATCCCATCAGCGGTTTCTGATAAGAAGTTTCAAGTGTTTACGGATGATGGACGGACTGACTTACTAACTGACGGACAAGGCGCCGTCGCATCAGCTCCCCTGAACTTAGTTCCAGGTGAGCTAAAAATGGGATGTGTTGCTTCCTCGCTTGATGTGGAGCATTTAATAGGATAAGAGTACAGACAATCCCCAGAGACTGGCATTCATGGGGAGGAGGAAATTCCTCCTTTGGGAATGCTCCACTGAGTGGAGAGAGAAAGGCAGCGCCATTGTTGTGGCGTCGCTGGTACCACATCAAACAACCGAAGTACACTTCAAAAAACCGAATTAAAAGCTCACCAAGCTCACCAAAGTGCCCAGGAAGTGATGTCACTTCCCCCAAGCTCAGTGGCTGTCTTCATCTGTTTGTCTATGTGTGTGAGATCTATGTGTGGCAGCTTCACGACGAACCTTAGATGTTCTAAAAAAAATAAATTTGAATACACATACTATCTTAAACTACCAGTAAATCATGTGCACTATACCTTGCAGATTACACATACATGACCCAGCATGTCCATTATGCTTACCAATGAGCAGTAATATTGTCCAGGCAATATAACAATTTACAGTGTGTGTCTGTTTTGAGGTGGTCACCCTGATGAAGTTTGTCAAAAAAGTCTTGATTTTAAGAAGATTCCACTGATTTTCGTGAAAAAAGAAATATACAAGATTGGCTAGAAAGTATGAAAGGAGAAATTACTTATTTATACGTGTATGGTCATGTAGAAACTTTACGGTTATCATGACCAAAATATTTGACAACATTCCCACTCCTATTTTTTCACTTTAAAAAATTCATGACTAAAACGTAGCTTTTCATTGATGTGTCACTTCCTTATTTTCTATGTGCTATTTTGGGAATGCAGAATATCACGACATATTCTATGCCAGTGTTATCTCACGATGGTTCATTGATACAAGTTGTGTGATGGATGCGAAGTAAACTTTTGAATGAGCAATAAATAAAGGCATACTTGGACAAAATTTTATGACAATTCCAACATTGGCTCCAGAGAGGAAATTTAAGATGTTCATCGGTGAAGAAAGTGCCAGGCACAAGATCCCCAGAATATACAGAGCTTGAGGCTCACAAAAGACAAAATCAG
This sequence comes from Myxine glutinosa, assembly GCF_964187855.1. Lineage (NCBI taxonomy): Eukaryota > Metazoa > Chordata > Myxini > Myxiniformes > Myxinidae > Myxine > Myxine glutinosa. The sequence goes on along the minus strand of NC_136261.1, from coordinate 67,652,361 downwards.
TCATTATTAGGCCTACTATCTAGCAAACAACTCGGTTACAACCATGATGAAAGCAAACAACCGAAATAAAATCTCACCAAGATTTGTTAAACCTTCGATGTCCTTTGCTGCGGGTAATATCTCTCGAAAAGCGATACAAATCCCACTTTTTTCTGCTTCAGACGTAAACTGATCAATGGCCACTCTTCCATAATCCCTGGAAACTTCAATTGTGCCTACATATAACCATGCAAAGTAATTCACCAGCTTAGCTACAGCAAAAGCTTGGAATGAGTCACTGGGGATGGTCCGTAGAAATGAGGGAAATTTCTTCTTGTCGCTTAAACATTTGCATGAAGAAGAGTAGCTTATCTGTGCAAAGCAAATAATAAGAATTATCAGCAATTATTGATAAAACTAAACATAACCAGCAAGGGAAATTAACCTCATGTTGGAATATTATGACAGGTCAGTCTTTTTAATACAAATCTTTCACTCATGGAAGAGAAAAGTGAAAGAGGGTAGAAGGAACAACAACAAAAGACAAAGAAGAGGTGGATGCAACAACCAAATGGATGAATGAACAGGATGAGGATAACAGAGAGGGTAGGAAGTAAAAGTACCTGCAAGTAAAAGGTGGATTGGGGGAGGTTTAATGGGGATAACATCACAGACAGGGATTAAGGAAGATCTGAGTTGGTTGTCTATTGCCAGTTTGAAATTCTGCAGAAAAGTGTGCAAATGAGTAGAGATGAGGAGGTAGTTTCAAAATGGAAGAATGGAGTGAAGGTGATGCAGTGAACATGTATTTTGGGAGTTTCATAGGTGATAGGAAATAGACGCCAGAAACGTGTCTTGTTTTCAGACTGATAATGTTGAGAGATTTTTGATATTCCACAGCATCCAGTAGAGACAGTAGAACTGTTCCACAGAACTATGGACAAAGGCCACATACGGAGTGATAAGTTCAGATTTATCAAGAACGGACTTCACATGATGGAGGGCGCATATTATGTCGCTTGCACGTCTGGAGGCCAACTTTAATATTAGTCTTCTCATCCGTGGTCTGAACAATGTGAGTAAACAATGTATATATTGTCGTATGTAGAGTAAACAATGTATCGTAAACAATATATCGTAAACAATATATACATACATATATATATATATATATATATATATATATATATATATATATATATATATATACAGACTTGGCATTTCATATGGAATTTTTTTTCTTTTTCTTGACTTGGGTTTACTTTCTTAACTGATATAAATCTGGTGAGTTTCTTTTAGACTTTGGTGATTTATTTGTTAAAAGAACCATGTCACTGATTGTCTGTCACAGCAAGAAGTCAACAACAGGATTATATCACAGGTGGCGTGGCAAAATGTACGGGCAGGAGCATTTGATGATTGGCTTCACAGTCGGGTATACAAGGGTTGTTGCGTTCTGTATTAGTGGAAAACAACTGCTACACGTCTCCAAAAGTTATTGCCGCTTCCTCTGGAGATTGTCCGTCAACTCGACAATGCTGTTTGTCATGGAGTGGTGGCTTTACGGAATTACGGCATGAAACAGAGTGCTATTGTTCGGCAGTATGGCATCACTCAAGGTCAGGTGTCAAAGATCCTGAAAAGAAATGCTCAGAGGGGTTTCCCTACTCCAATACCGAGGCCAGAACGTCCCCGCAGAACCACAAGGAGGGATGATCGCCAGCTGCACCGGTTAGTCCGCAATGGCCGTACCAAGTCAGCTACTCGGCTTCGGGCTGAATGGCAGCAACTGACAAATGTGTCTGTATCCAGAAGGCTAGTCAACCAACGACTGGTTCAAGCAGGCTATCGTGCCAGGCGTCCCCTGAGAAAACCACGCCTGACCAGACAACACCGACAGCGCCGATTGCAGTGGGCCAGAGAGCACCGTCAATGGCAGCCAGGACACTGGAATCACGTGATCTATAGTGACGAGTCTAGATTTCTGGTCTATCGTCAAGATGGCCACGTCCGAGTGGGCAGACAAGTGCATGAAGCCTACAACAAAGATTGTGTAGTGCCAAGAGTCCAAGCTGGAGGTGGTGGGGTGACCGTTTGGGCTGCTTTTCATGCAGGGGGCAAAACTGACCTGGTTGTTCTGAATAGAAACCTGAACCAGTTCAAGTACAGGGCCATTCTGTAAGAAACATTGCTTCCATTTGCTCGTACAGCCTTTCGAGGAAACTTTGTCTTCCAAGATGACAATGCACGGCCTCATCGTGCTCGCATGATCCAACACTTTCTTGCTGACCGTGGTGTAGAGCATATGGAGTGGACTGCCATGTCCCCGGATATGAATCCGTTAGAGAATTTGTGGGCGGAATTAATGCGTCAAATCGACCACTTGGACCAGCAGCCGATCTCTGTGCGTGAATTGCAGCAGGCCATTGTCACTGCATGGCAAGCGATTCCTGTCCAAAACCTTGGCAAATCTCGTGAACAGCATGCCTCAACATGTACGTGCTCTCCTGAATGCTCGTGGGGGTTACATGAAGTACTGAACAGTAATTTTACTGTCCATAATCCCAGTCGTAATTTAACTTTTGTTTTTGTTGAAAATTTTTTTGGCTAATGTGCAAAATCAAGAGATACTTCTGGAAAACGTACAGACGTTTAACACAGTACTGTCCATGAATTGAGTTCGATATCAGTTTACATCACTTTCAAGGATCAACTTATTTGTTTCAAATGTCAAATGTGGTTTTGTTTCTTTTAAAGGTCACATTAACAAAATCTAGAATAATTTCAACATAATTCCAATGAACTTTTGGTTCTAAGACATCTTGAAAAGTAAGTTCACCCCCACAAAAAAAATATTCCATATTAAATGCCAAGTCTGTATATATATGTATATATATATATATATATATATATATATATATATATATATATATATATATATATATATATATATATATATATATATATATATATACAGTCATGTGAAAAAGTAAGTACACCCCATGTAAAGTTTTGACTTTTTCAACATATTTCAACATACAGCTATTTGATCTTCATTTCAACAATATTGATAGATAAAGGTAATATAATATAACAAATATCATGAAACTTTTACATTTTGTAGTCCATTGTATGATTTAAATAAACATAAATGCAAATTTCGCATGTGGAAAAAGTAAGTACACCCTTGGCTCTCATAGGTGGTTTTGCCCCCTTTGGCAGAAACAACCTCAAGTCGACGTTTCTTATAACTGTCCACCAGTCTCTGACATCGACTGAGAGAAATTTCTGCCCACTCCTCCATGCAGAATTCTTTCAACTGTGCGATGTTTGAGGGGTTTCTTGCATGCACAGCTTGTTTCAAATCCCCCCACAACATCTCGATGGGATTTAGATCCGGGCTTTGACTTGGCCATTTCAGAACCATCCATTTCTTTCTTTTCAGCCATTTCTTGGTGGATTTACTGGTATGTTTAGGGTCATTGTCATGTTGCAAGGTACACCTTCGGTTGAGCTTCACCTTACTGACAGATGGCCTCAACATTATCTTCAAGCACCCTCTGGTACAATGAATAATTCATTGTGGATTATATGATGGTGAGCTGCCCAGGCCCTGATACAGCAAAGCTGCCCCAAACCATAATATTTCCACCACCATGCTTTACAGTGGTATCAGGTTCTTGTGGTCAAATGCTGTCTTTGGTTTTCGCCAAACATGTCTTCTGGTTCTGTGGCCAAATAGCTCTACCTTTGCTCGACTCATCTGTCCAGGGCACATTGTTCCAGAAGTGCTGGTCTTTGCCTAGATGTGTTCATTGGCAAACTTTAGTCTTGCCCTGATGTTCTTTCTGGACAGCAAAGGTTTCCTCTTGTCACACCTCCCATGTAGATCAAATTTGTGCAGCTTCTTTCTGATGGTAGACTCGTGCACTTTGACATCAACAGTGGCAAGAGCTACATGTCGGTGCCGTGATGACATTCTGGGGTTCTCAGAGACTTCTTTCAGCATATTGTGGTCTGCTCTCGGGCTGAACTTGCTGGGGTGGCCTGGCCTGAACAAGTTGGCAGGTGTTTGGAATCTTCTCCAGTTGTAAATGATCTTCCGGACAGTCGAATGATTGATTTCAAATTGTTTGGAGATCTTTTTACATCCCTTCCCAGACTCGTAGGCATAATTCACCTTCTTTCTGTCGGCCTCAGAGAGCTCTTTTGATCTAGGCATGGTGATGCTGCACACTTCAACAAAAAAGAGCAAACCAACTAAATGTCTGAGGTTTAAATAAGACAGCTTCCTCCAAGATCCTCTCCAACGATGGTCTATTCATTTTCACCTGGGCTGGTGCACCTGATTCTAATTTTAGGTATTTGAAGTAGTGATAAATGTAGGGGAGTACTTACTTTTTCCACATGCGAAATTTGTATTTATGTTCATTTAATTATACAATGGACTACAAAATGTAAATGTTTCATGATCGTTGTTATATTATATCACCTTTATCTGTCAATATTGTTGAAATGAAGATCAAATAGCTGTATGTTGAAATATGTTGAAAAAGTCAAAACTTTACATGGGGTGTACATACTTTTTCACGTGACTGTAAATACTGTATACTGTATATATACTGTATATACATACTGTATACCGGAGGGATTCGCACGACAATGTGTGTGTATATATATATATATATATATATATATATATATATATGTATGTATGTATATATATATATATATATATATATATGTATGTATGTATGTATATATATATATATATATATATATATATATATATATATATATATATATATATGTATGTATGTATGTATGTATATATATATATATATATATATATATATATGTATATATATATATATATATATATATATATATATATATATATTGTGTTACGGTTTTTAGAACCTTCACTAGTAAATTTTAGTGAATGTTTCCCTTATAAATGATCCCCTGTAAATATCCCCATCAATTGGCTTTATTAAAGATCACACCCTAGTTAGTCCATGTACAACATGTAGAGAACATTAGGATCTCTCTGTAGTTATTTCTTTATTATGTGTTTCAGTTCAGGATCTGTTCCCAATAGTTGAATCTGCGTTGCATTAATCAAATAAGATAGGCCCCTTTCAATTTCCCCAATCGTCTCACCCGCTCTTCAAAGTAACAGTAGGACAGCGTTCGCTGCTCCTTGCCTTGATTCGGTTGTTGGCCCCAAACCGCCATTACGCACGCGGTCAAGCCGGAGAAGAAGGGGGCGGAGCGCCGGGACCAATGCGTGGCCCTTTCGTCGAGCCAACCAGGGCTGAGATGAGCTCGGTGGCGGGCGTGGTTTCGGAGGAGCGCGTAGTGATCTTGGCTCGCGTTATAAAAGAGCGCACGAAGAGCTCTTTGACGGACTTCTTTCGACGGGCTCCTTTTGAAAGAACTGCGTGGAGATGTCTCTGGCGAAAGAATTATACGGCGGCGCTCATTGCAAAGGCGTTCTAAGAGAACCTTGGAGAGGGTGCGTTTGGCAAAGCCATTCGTTTATTACATACGGAGCATATCAGTCCCACCGCTATCCATAAGTTCCGCTTGCGGTTGAAAGATACGCGCGAAGCTGCCTGCCGGGTTTTCGCCTGCGGGACCGGAGCCTGGACCCCATCGCCTGGACCATCCACCTGGACCTTCCACCCTACCAGCTACAATCCCCGTGTGAGTCTGTTTGTTTTGTCCTGGGGTATAATATAAGACTGCTTAAGGCTGCCCTGTGTTCTGCTTCTTCTTCTCCTTGTAAATGCCCTTCTTTCGTTTCCTCTTGTAGATAGTAAATAAACCTGTGTTCTTCCTTTACCCTTTTTGGTTCTTTGGCTTCCTCTCATCTGATCGCTTTAGTCCCTTCTCCCCATTGAGTACCTGTGGCACGATTCGGCCAACACTCGGAGTCGGGTTTAGTCTATTGTTAACGGCCCGAGTCACAGCTCGCTTCGCTCGGCACAATCCAATCATGCTGCGGCCCGGGTGGTAGCATTTCCTCGCTTATGGCCGGTGGTGGTAATTAGGTAGTAAGACGGGTTGGGCTTACAACCCGACTCACCACCGACCGGAAGTGACGTCATACCCCCAGGACCGGTCGGACGGCCAGCTTAATAGGACAAGGGGATTAACCCCCCCTTTCTAACGAGAGTGCCGTCCCCCGGATCCGTAACAATATATATACATATATATATATATATATATATATATATATATATATATATATATATATATATATATATATATATACATACATACATACAGTCACGTGAAAAAGTAAGTACACCCCATGTAAAGTTTTGACTTTTTCAACATATTTCAACATACAGCTATTTGATCTTCATTTCAACAATATTGAGAGATAAAGATGATATAATATAACAAATATCATGAAACATTTACATTTTGTAGTCCATTGTATAATTTAAATAAACATAAATGCAAATTTCGCATGTGGAAAAAGTAAGTACACCCTTGGCTCTAATAGGTGGTATTGCCCCCTTTGGCAGAAACAACCTCAAGTAGGCATTTCTTATAACTATCTACCAGTCTCTGACATCGACTGGGAGAAATTTTTGCCCACTCCTCCATGCAGAATTCTTTCAGCTGTGCGATGTTTGAGGGGTTTCTTGCATGCACAGCTCGTTTCAAATCCCCCCACAACATCTCGATGGGATTTACATCCGGGCTTTGACTTGGCCATTCCAGAACCCTCCATTTCTTTCTTTTCAGCCATTCCTTGGTGGATTTACTGGTATGTTTAGGGTCATTGTCATGGTGTGAGGTCCATCTTCAGTTGAGCTTCAACTCTCTGACAGTTGGCCTCACATTATCCTCAAGCACCCTCTGGTACAATGAAGAATTCATAGTGGATTCTATGATGGTGAACAGCCCAGGCCCTGATGCAGCAAAGCTGCCCCAAACCATAATATTTCCACCACCATGCTTTACAGTTGGTATTAGGTTCTTGTGGGCAAATGCTGTCTTTGGTTTTTGCCAAACATGTCTTCTGGTACTGTGGCCAAATAGCTCTACCTTTGACTCATCTGTCCAGAGCACATTGTTCCAGAAGTGATGGTCTTTGCCTAGGTGTTCATTGGCAAACTTTATTCTTGCCCTGATGTTCTTTCTGGACAGCAAAGTTTTTCCTCCTGGCACACCTCCCATGTAGATCAAATTTGTGCAGCCTCTTTCTCATGTTAGACTCATGCACTTTGACATCAACAGTGGCAAGAGCTACCTGTAGGTCTTGTGATGACATCCTGGGGTTCTGAGACACTTCTTTCAGCATCTTGCGGTCTGCTCTCGGGCTGAACTTGCTGGGGTGGCCTGGCCTGAACAAGTTCGCAGTTGTTTGGAATCTTCTCCATTTGTAGATGATCTTCCGGACAGTCGAATGATTGATTTCAAATTGTTTGGAGATCTTTTTAAATCCCTTCCCAGACTCGTAGGCATCTACAACCTTCTTTCTGAAGGCCTCAGAGAGCTCTTTTGATCTAGGCATGGTGACGCCGCACACTTCAACAACAAAGAGCATACCAAACTAAATGTCTGAGGTTTAAATAAGACACGTTCCTCCAAGATCCTCTCCAACGAAGGTCTGTTCATTTGCTCCTGAGCTGGTGCACCTGATTCTAATTTTAGGTATTTGAAGTAGTGATAAATGTCGGGGTGTACTTACTTTTCCACATGTGAAATTTGCATTTATGTCTATTTAAATTATACAATGGACTACAAAATGTAAATGTTTCATGATATTTGTTATATTATATCACCTTTATCTATCAATATTGTTGAAATGAAGATCAAATAGCTGTATGTTGAAATATGTTGAAAAAGTCAAAACTTTACATGGGGTGTACTTACTTTTTCACGTGACTGTATGTATATATATATATATATTGTTGCGGATATGGCATTTGGCCTCAATATCCGCTTGTAAATACTCCCCTATTTCCCCAATACTCCCCAACTATCCCCAATCCCCCATTCCCTAGTCCCATTGCCTGTAAATAACACTCTGTAGAACCGACCTTCCCCTTTTCCCCCCATTAAATGTCGTGCCCAGGTCCACCGCATCTCACGTAGACAACTTTCGGACATCTTGCTAGTTATTCTTAGTCTATGTCAGTTAAGGACTCGTTTCCATTAATTCTGACTCTTCGTTGCACCAGAATGTGATTGTATGGCACCAGTAGTGAGTTTAGGACCTCCCCACACCTCCTCCCATCTTCCCCATGAAACAACAACAACAACAACAACTACAACAACAACTACAACAACAACTACAACAACAACAACAACAACTACAACAACAACTACAACTACAACAACAGAGGAGATGGGGGCGGCGCGGCGCGGGGGAGTGTGCGTCCTCACACCGGCTCGGTTAGCCGCCATGACCATGCGCTCTGACGGGGTTACCACGAAGGGGCTCCCTGTCAGCCCCTCGTCAAGGGCGGAGCCAGTAACCCCCCCGCACGCACGCAATGAGAAGCAACGGGCCGATTCCATCTGGGGCGGAGCTAACGAGCCGAGGGCGTGTCACTCCCCGCCGGATATACGCAGCCACTTGCCGGACGTGACGTGAGATGCGCCCCGAGCTTGAAGAAGAGCCAGTCACCACCTCCGAGCGCTGAGTGAGACCTGCATCTCTGGACCGGACCGGGTCGATTCTATCCTTGAGCCAAGAGTGCACCTTGAGCCATCGACTACCCGCTTTCCTTGCCATCAATCCCCGTGTGAGTCAGTTTTTGTCCTGTTTATCTGTCGTCTGTCGGGGCTAGTATAAGACCATGTTTAAGTGCCTGTCTTCCTATGCTGTCCCTCTCATTCCTGTAATCTGACCTTCCGCCCTAATATAACCTCCTCCGGAGGTCTTGAGAACTGAACCCTTGGTGTCGTGTCATTTTAATCCGGCCGTTGTGTCTTTTCCATCATTGATTTAGCATAGCGCGACTCGGCCAAGGTTCGAGTATAATCGGGTAACTTGTGCGGACACGGCGGCCATTCCGCTCGGCCCACCATAACATCAAAGTCGTGTCTGTAACAATTGGTGTCAGGAGTGTCGGATTTGGACCTGGGACTAAATTCATTTAGCCCAAATTTTGGAACACCAATTGTACCACTAGGGTAACAATTGGTGTTGGGGAGGTAGAATTCGATCCGGAGCGCGTTTCCCGCGCTCGAAATTATAACGGCGAAATTTGAATTTGTTTTACGAAAATAAAAACCCGAATTTTGAAAGTCGCGCTATGGCGGATCAAGACAGCTGGGGTCCGGTAGGGGAGAGTGAGGCAGGGTCGGTCCAGGACCAAATTGAGGGACGTGAGGAGAGCGAAGCAGCGAGGGTAGCAGACGCGCAAAATGGCGCCTCGCTGGTCACCGCGCCCGCGACCGTGGCAGCGCCCCTGGTGGATTCGAACCTTTTCCTCCTGCAAATGAGGGCCCTTATGGAACAAATGGGTGAGCAATTGGGAGACCAAATTAGAGGTCTGAAAAGCAGTATGGGACAAATGGGGAACCGGATGGAGGCTCAGAATGAGCAAATGAGGGTTGATAGTGAGCGATTAGAGGGCCAAATGGGGGTAATGGGGAACCGGATGGATGCTCAGGGTGAGCGATTAGAGGGCCAAATGGGGGTAATGAGGGACGAAGCGAGGGGTACCGGTGAGGGGTTAGACAATAATTTTAAGGGATTAGACAAGAAATTTGGGAAATTAGACAATAGATTAGGGGAAATACAGGAGGGGTTAACGGGGGTAGAAAACAGAATGGCCGCTCAAGAGAATCAAATGGAAGGGATGCAAAAAGGGTTAGAGGGGTTAGAAAACACCATGGAAGGCAAATTGAGGGACATGAGGGACCAAGCGGAAAGGGAAGTTAAACAAATGGGGCAGCAGATAGAGGGGGTCAGAATGGGGGTAGAAACCAAACTGGATGCTCACAGGGAGGAAATGGAGCAGATGAGGGTGGCATCTGGGCAGGAGATGCAAGTGATGGGAGAGGAGATCAGAAGAGGTGTGAGTGAGGAGGTCGGAGGAGTGCGCGAGGAGGTGAGGCACTGTAAGGAGCACATGGAGAAGGAGGTGAGAAAGGGGACTGTAAAGTTACAAGGGGGCATAGAGGTCCTGACGCAGGAGGTGGAACAGCTGACGGAGGGACAAAAAGAAGTAACGGAGCAAGTTCAAAGGAACACTGCGGTATTAGGAGGGTTGAAAGCGACACAGAAAGAACTAAAAGATGACTTGATAGCGACGAAGAGGGAATGTCAGATGGTACGTGAGGGACTGACAACGAGGTTGGACGAGGTGATAGAGTTAATGGAGACGAAGGACCGGCAGGTGAGGACGCACATGGAAACGGTCAAGGTAGCCTTGGAGGACGAGCTTGAGGAGACGTACCGGGGAATAAAAGAGGTGAAGCAGAAATTAGAAGAAGTGGAAGAAGGGGTGAGCGAAATTAAGAAGCAACGGAGAGGGGATAACAAAGAGATAAAAGAGGAGATAAAAGAATTGGTCCAAAGTCTGTGTTCAAATCGTGATGATGTGCTCATTAACCGGATGAGGGATTCGCAGGTGATGGAGGAGAAGCGAAGAGGAAGAGGACCCGGTGTAAGTGGTGACCAATATGGTCGTGCGTATGATGCGCCAGGGGATTTAAGAAGCTTGGGGGTCGAGATGGACCCGGGTGTTCGTGAGAGGCCGTTGGTGAAGTGTGCGACAGGTCTGGTGTGCGAAAGAGGAGGTGTGCGAGAAAGTCCGACTCTGGGGTGTGTGAGGAAAAAGTGCGTGCCAAGGAGTGAGGGTGCTGGCGAGAGTGAGTCGGTCGTAGCGCGTGTGCGAGGGAGCACATGGAAGCGCGGTGTGGTAAGTGTTACAGAGGGTGTGACGGGAGAGTGTGCGCAGGAGTGTGCGCGAGAAAGGTGTGTGACGGACAGGTGCATGAGGAAAGAGTGCGCTGTCAAGAGTAAGGGTGAGTGCGCTGTCAAGAATGGAGGTGAGAGTAGTGAGAGTGACAAGGAGAGTGAGTTGGTTGTGACAGGTGAGCGAGGATGTACACCTGGGATGGAAGGATGCACACCTGGAATGGTAGAGCGTGTGTGGGAAGGCACATTTGAGTTGGTAGTGAGGTACGTGGTTGGGTGTGCGAATGAGAGCACACCTGTGATTGTCACAGAGGAGGTGACAGAGGAGGGGGCGCGAAGAGGTGTGTTGGTGAGGTGTGCGACCAACGAATGTGTGCCAAAGTGTTCGGTGGTCAGGTGTGTAACCAAGGCGGTGAGTGGAATGGGTGTACCTGGGTGTGTAAGGAACGGTACAAGGAGCATGGAAACGGCTGGATGTGTGAGCAAGGAACGGGCTGCGGGGTGTAAGCATCCAGGTGAAGCATCGACGTTAAACGGGTTAGAGGTTAGAGCGACTTTTAGCCGAATCGGGCCCTCGGTGCGTGCTGGGCCTCGCTTTGAACGGCCGCGTCGGTGCTCCACTAGGCGGAGCGGGCGGCTGGATAGGAAGGGTCGTCATGGCGACCACTTTTTGTTGAGGCATTCCGGCAGGTCGAGATCGGACATTGGATGGCTCCACGCCGAGATGGTGCGTGGGATCTCGGCCCGGGTAAGCCCCCGTCCCTGCACCGAGTGCCGGACGCATCCAGCCGCTGGCACAGAACAACCCGCATTCATGGCTTGGCTTTACGAAGCCGGGCTTTGGACAGGAATTGGCGCACCGAGAGGCATTATTGAGTAGACTGGGTGATGAGGTTAGTGTTTTGGACCCAAAATTAGAAAAAAACAAAATTTGGTGATTGGCAAAGGATTGGCAGTAGTGATTGGCAGATGATGGGTAGTGATTGGCAAATTTTTGATTTGTGGAAATTTGATGTGCAAAATTGGTAGTGAGCGATGGGCCCGGTGGGTAAGGGGGGCATCCCTGCCACCCTTCCCATAGTGGGGGCAAAGGAGCAATAGCTTATGGGGTTGATGGCAGTGAAAAGTAGCCCGGGTGGGTTAGGTTATATTGTAGGGATCTAGCGAAGATGACATTAGGTGACGTTAAGTTTAGTTAGTGACTGATACCTGTAGTGGGGACGCAGGTAGATTAGTATGGATGATAATGACGAGGGAGCGCAATAGTTTAAAGGGACGACTGGGAAGCGCAAGTTTCAGAAGGGAGTAGTTAGCTGAGATGATGCCGTGTGTGTGAGAATTGAACAGGTGTGATTGCACAGGTGTGCAACTGGACAGGTGTGTGGAGCAGTGTGGAGCAGTGTATGAGTAGTGAGTGTGTGGATCAGCGCGAATGCGCTTGGGGAGAGAAGGGTGCAGGTGGCACCAGGTGTGAGAGCACAGGTGTGCAGGTACAGGTGTGTGGAGAGAGTTGGAGTGAGTGGTACGGAGTGGTGTGCATGGTGCGAAGCTGTGAATGGGGGAAGAGTGGACCCCCATCACGGATACCCGGGGCGGGTAGTGTAAGTGTTAGGTAGAGGGTACAGGTAAATTGTGGTTGGATATTGGCATCTGTGGTGCGGGTGACAGAATGGTGTTGTGGATGGGTGCATTCGTGTTGTGGAAATGGCTGGGCGTGTAGCCTGTTAGTGTGTGTAGTTGGTTGGGCACTCCACCACTGTGAGGATGTCGGCCAGGTGAGGCCGCAGGTGGGCTCTGGGAGCCGGTAGAGTTGTGGATGGGGCCCGAGGATCCGGAGGACGGACCCGGGTAGCCCAGTGCCAGAGAGGGCACCGAGTGGGGAGAGCGCCAGAGGGCCTTCCCCAGGTAGTTAGGTTAGGGTAAGGAGCAGGTAAGCTCGGAGGCAACTGCAGTGGTGGAGGTGTGCAGGTGGGTAGACCCGCTGGGAGAGGTACACGCCACAGCCCGGAAATTGTGCGAGGGCACCGGGAGATGAATCGGGGGAGTGAGACCCCAAATTGAAAAGCATCACAGGTTGGCCAATGGGAATTGGTTTTTAGAACCCATAGTGTAAGAGGGCCAATGGTTTGGCTGGAGAAAGACCCCGGGTAGTGTAAAGTTGTTAAAGTCATTTAGGAAATAGTTAGGATTGATGAACCTGTCGCACCATACGCAGCCACTTACCTGAGGTGATGATGATGACTCCACACCTGTGTTTTCTTTGTTCTGTGCAGGAAATGAGGATTGCTGTGGATTGGTGAGACGCATCACGACGTGGATGAGACATTGGTGTGATTCCATCTCTCCCTCCTTAGGAGGGACTGATGATGAATTGGTGATAGCAAATTATGATGTTGAGTTGGAGATGGCAAATTTTGATGAGAGTTGAAAATGGCAAATTTGATTGGTTAGGAGGGAGAGAAGACGAATTTGGTTTATGGGAGGAACGGGGAAGACAGTAGGGACGTTTGTTGATTAGTAAAGTAGATGTTTATGGGTAGTGTTGTGTTGTGTGGATACAGTAGGGGGTAAGGGAGGGGCCATGTAGGTTACCTGGTGGGGGGGGGGGGGCGTACGGTAGGAACGTACCTGTCTCACCTGGTTCCCATGTGCCCCCAGTGTGCATTACCTTGCATTGCGTGCACTTTTGCGCCCTTACCACCTTACTCACTTGTCTGCTTCTTTTGTCTCCCACCTCCGAGGATCTGGCTTTGGGGTAGAGAGAGAGGTGCTGGCTACGCAGTTGTGGGCCTGCACTTTCGCTGCTTGCTGCCTGGATCGATACACCATATGGACCGCAATTTTGGTGGCCACCCACAATGGACCGCAGTTCGTTTGCGGCCAAGCACCACCCGTTGATGGACCTATGGGTCAACGTGGCACCTATGCCATACAAGGTGAACCACTAATGGTTGGCCCCCTGACGGCCATAAATAAGAAATGGACGCGGTTGGCGCCTTTCTTTATTTTTTTTGAAAGAGGCAAGAACACCAAGTGCACCACACGAAGGCAAGACCAGCGGCAGAACATCGGCCGGCTGCGACACCACCGGTGATTTATAAACACTTTATTGGTGCACTGGATGGTGCTGACTGTGTTATGGGGTGGTGCTTTTGATGCTTGGAAGGGGTGCTCTGCACATTATTAAAGGCCATAAGGCCACAGAGCACTCGTGGGTTGGTGTATCGATGCTGGCATGCGTGCTCTCTCTATGCATAACATCTGCATGTGTTCCTCCAAAAACAGGTCCTGGATCGTAGTGTAAATATCAGCGTAGTCTTGTGTAAATAATGCTCCCTACCGGCTGTATGTTTAGTTTGCGAATTCTTTCCGCAATTCGGTTATCCTGTGGGTGTGTTTCTGTGAGGAGAAGGGTGCAACGTCGCAGGGGGACATATTTACTCATTTGTGAACATCTGTAAAACTGTCGCACTCAGGGTAGAGTTAATAGTAGAGGGAACTACATCTGAGTGCCACACTAAAATAGGTAAAAATTTATCGGGTCGGGACGCCCCGAGGGTAGAGAAGGGTGCAATGTTGCGGATATGGCATTTGGCCTCAATATCCGCTTGTAAATACTCCCCTATTTCCCCAATACTCCCCAACTATCCCCAATCCCCCATTCCCTTGTCCCATTGCCTGTAAATAACACTCTGTAGAACAGACCTTCCCCTTTTTCCCCCATTAAATGTCGTGCCCAGGTCCACCGCATCTCACGTAGACAACTTTCGGACATCTTGCTAGTTATTCTTAGTCTATGTCAGTTAAGGACTCGTTTCCATTAATTCTGACTCTTCGTTGCACCAGAATGTGATTGTATGGCACCAGTAGTGAGTTTAGGACCTCCCCACACCTCCTCCCATCTTCCCCATGAAACAACAACAACAACAACAACAACTACAACAACAACTACAACAACTACAACAACAACTACAACTACAACAACAGAGGAGATGGGGGCGGCGCGGCGCGGGGGAGTGTGCGTCCTCACACCGGCTCGGTTAGCCGCCATGACCATGCGCTCCGACGGGGTTACCACGAAGGGGCTCCCTGTCAGCCCCTCGTCAAGGGCGGAGCCGGTAACCCCCCCGCACGCACCCAATGAGAAGCAACGGGCCGATTCCATCTGGGGCGGAGCTAACGAGCCGAGGGCATGTCACTCCCCGCCGGATATACGCAGCCACTTGCCAGACGTGACGTGAGATGCGCCCCGAGCTTGAAGAAGAGCCAGTCACCACCTCCGAGCGCTGAGTGAGACCTGCATCTCTGGACCGGACCGGGTCGATTCTGTCCTTGAGCCAAGAGTGCACCTTGAGCCATCGACTACCCGCTTTCCTTGCCATCAATCCCCGTGTGAGTCAGTTTTTGTCCTGTTTATCTGTCGTCTGTCGGGGCTAGTATAAGACCGTGTTTAAGTGCCTGTCTTCCTATGCTGTCCCTCTCATTCCTGTAATCTGACCTTCCGCCCTAATATAACCTCCTCCGGAGGTCTTGAGAACTGAACCCTTGGTGTCGTGTCATTTTAATCCAGCCGTTGTGTCTTTTCCATCATTGATTTAGCATAGCGCGACTCGGCCAAGGTTCGAGTATAATCGGGTAACTTGTGCGGACACGGCGGCCATTCCGCTCGGCCCACCATAACATCAAAGTCGTGTCTGTAACAATATATATATATATATATATATATATATATATATATATATATATATACATATATATATATATATATATATATATATATATATATATAGATATATATATATTGTTACGGACCGCGGATAAGATGTTAATTTGTCGAGCGGATGGCGCCGCGGCCCGAACCGTTTTTACAATGACTAGACCCGATTCCTTAAATGTGGGCCAAATCGTGCCACAGATATTCAATTTGGAAAAGACAAAGATGACGGATGTGAAGAAGAAGAAGAAGAAGACAAAAAAAGGTTTGAAATACGAATATAATTTATTACTATTTACAGGACCAAAAGAAACCAAGGAAGAAGGAAAGATAATAAAATAAAGACAGAAAGAGGGACGGACCAGAAGGACACAGTGAAAATTCTAGCTTACCTATTACAGTCTTAATTAATACCCTGGACAGAACAAACAAAAGACGGACTCACACGAATGGGGAATTTGCAGGCAGGAATGGAAGGACTGGAATGGTTTGGGACGGCAGAGAAGGGGAGGAAGGCACGGGGCTGGCTGGAGCTTGATCCCTCACGGGACGTCGGGCTGGACCTCGATGGCCGCCGATGCCACCGATCCTGTGGTGTGCGCGGGGTAACGGGTCGGAGCTGCCTGGTGGAGCCAACGCTGCTGGTGGGGGGTCTGGCATGACGGGTTCTCTCTCCCTCTCTCACAAACTCGCAGGATTCTCTTCAGGCTTGTCTGTGATCTGATCTCCTCCCTCCTCGACTCTCTTGGGGGCGTCTCCCGCGGGTTATATAAGCCCCACCCTTGACCCTTTTTCGAACCTCCCCCAAACGTTCTCTCTCCGCCCTCTAAAGCCAACCCCTCGTTCTGGGTTGGTCGGCAAGGGCTGGTTCACTCCTCCCCTCTATGACGAGGTGGAGACACGCCTTTCTTCCCCGACCTTACCTCGTGGCTAATGGTGGTTTTGGGGCGATTCGAGCTAGCCCCAGCCAAAGGGCAGCAATGGCGAATGAAGAAAACCGCCCAAATGCAGTTGGCAATTGCAGCAAACCTGGCAAACCTGGCACTTTGAAGATGCCATGTCGGAGGGATCTACCTTATTTAATGCAGTGCAATGGAGTGTCAAATTAATGGAAGACAAGGCCTTACCCTATTACACAGAATAAGGAAATAACTGTCAACAAGGAGGAAATCTATTATTGGCTACGTGGGTGCTTGTGAAATAACTACGGGCACGACCTTTGACCTTTATACAACAACAAATGGAGGACGGAGGGTGATATTTTACCACAACCTTTTACAACAACATTTTACCACAAAAAACACCATTCTCATATCCACAACAATATATATATATATATATATATATATATATATATATATATATATATATATATATATATATATATATATATATCTATCTATGGTCGTGCGAATCCCTCCGGTTAACACCAGGGACCGTGGATGGACAAAACGGATTTACTGGAGGCGACGACCAAACACGGATTTTGCTATCACCGCATGGGAAGAGGAAGGGAAGAGGAAGGGAAGAGGAAGATGTGGCAAAAGCGCTTACCTTGGGAGAACCAACGGCAGCTCCGATCCTGCAGGGAATTAATGCACACAAACAAACACAAGATTTAATGTCCAAAAATAGAGATTTATTATGGACCTGATACAATGAAACGTGACGATGAATAAATAAAGAGCCTAAGTTGGGATCCCCCACACCTCACTTCAAATACGCCACACAGGAAAATGAATTAACAAAAGAGCACGTTCGTCGTGGGTTTGTGTAATGTAGTGTGAGCTTATCTGTCCGTCTGTAGTCGTGTCCGCCATCCAAACGCAGCTCAATTTCGGCCCCGCTCGTGCGCCACCAGGCCTCCAACGACCCGCTCGCCCCGGCCTCGTCTGTTCACCGCCACGCCTCGCTCCAAGCTCCAAATCGATCGCACACGAGGTCCCGCCCACTCACAGCACCAAAAGCACCGAGCACCGAAAAGCACCACACATACATGCAGGGCCAGCGATCCCCACATGAGGTCCACCGTGAAGAGAGAGAGCTGAGACAGGGAGAACAGCGCCTAGTGAGGAAGCCAAGGGCGGAAGCCAGGAAATAGCTGCTATATATTAGCTGCTGAAATGTCATGCAGCACAAGACAGCAAGAGAGGGTGCAGCGCAAGAGCCAGAGAGGGTGCAGTGCAAGAGCCAGAGAGGGTGCAGCGCAAGAGGGAAAATGTCATCCGGCACGCCCTAATATAACCTGCGGCGGTGACGTCAGCCTTGGCGCGCCACCAACCAGTCCCTTCCAGCGTCCCGCCGTTCACCGAACCTTCCAGCGCCTTCCCTCCAATGAACCACCTCTTCCTCCGTTGCGTCTTCGCGCCTCCTGCCCTGATTGGCTGGAGGTTTGCGCCTTCCACACCAACCAATCACACGTTCCCTGTAGCGTGGTTACAGCTCATCTTTACGCAATGTTACCAGGTCTGCCGGAGGTGCAGCTGGCGGCGGCCATCCGGTAGTGCCCCGATCTGGCTTCCTGCCTCGCTTCTTCCGAAGTCATTGTATGGTAGGGTGGAGTGAAAATAGCCAAAAAAAATATTGGGGGGGGGGGGGGGAATTGTAACTAGCTAGATATGCCAAAAGGTGCCATTGCATCTATAGAGCACTGTGTTAAAATTGTATTAAAATTGAACAATATTTTGATCTCCCTCAGTAACTTTTTATTTTACTATACTATGCAACATAATAAAACAGCTCATAGATGCATTCAAATCATAGGTCTATTATAGTTTGTCTCAGAATGTTACAGGCACACAGTTACAATGTGAAGTGTGTGAAGTCACGCTTCGATTCAAACGATGGCATCATCTGTCGCGAGGCGACACGGGCACGGATGAAGCCGTCTCGCCTTTTCTTGCCACACACAGCTTGAGCGGCCTCGGTCACGAGTTTCACAGTCCTTTCCACAGCCTGTGTGTGGCAAGGGAATTTAGGGAAGAGGACAGTTGGGGTGACATCCATCGTGATAAGTTCCTTCAGCTCAGGGTCTGACATGCCTCGGATCAGGGGAGGCTCCGAGATGGCGCACGCTCCCCAGTCAATTAGGTCGAAGTACTCCACTGCGTCAAAGTTGAGTTTAGCGGGGACCTTGAACCATCGTATCTGTCCAGTAGGCTGTCTGTCTGTTGCTCTGGCTTTCATCACTCGCCGCAAGCCCCATTCTCGTATTTGAGGTCGATGGTCAGTTATCATGGCCAGGAGTATATTTTCCGGATGTGCAAAGTATGCGTTGTGGTGCATAACAGGGTCAACGATCTTCTTGTGTTTAGCGCTAAGGTATCGTGACTTGACGATCATCTGGTGGATGTGCCTGGCTCCATCTTTGCATGACGAGTGGACTTTGATGGAAAACCACATTGGAGCATACACTCGAATGATATATGTCACCATGGTTTTCAACTTCTCGGGTGGTGTCTTGACGCTGACGTACAGTCGGAGTATTCTATTAGCTGTTGGAAGCCACCGAGAGTGATTCAGGCATCCAGGGTTTCGTAGGGCCAGATCGACGCTGCATTCACCTTCGCTAATGCCATTGCACATTTCCAAGAGATATCGCTGGTCTGTACTCCAGTCTCTCGGGTCCACATTCGGCAATGCCTGACTCCGTTTCACTGGCGTAAACGATGTTACAGGCTGTTCGTTACATGTTGATAGACGTTTTCCGATGGGTCCTGAGAATCCACGAGGGCCTGTAATTGTGCCGTCGAGTTCCTCGAACAGATGCCGCAACGGAAGTTCATTGGCATGAAGAAGACATATCAGCCACTGCAGTGGACGATTGAAGGTTTCTTCCAGTTGTCGTATAACACCTCCTGTATGTCCCGTATTCACGTTAGTGCCGTCACACCCGACTACATTGATGTCCTCTGTCTTCACATTCCGTTCCTTCAGACTAGCGACTAAAGACTCTGCAATGCTTTTGCTGGATCCTGATGATTGAGTTGTGTGGCTGAAGTACGATGAACCGGGTTCTGCGATGATGCTGACGTGTTCTTCTTTGACTGTTGTTCGGTGATTCTTGTTGTCAGTGCCGGTAACCTGAGTCATGGTGTTATCCTTCCTGCCATCAAAGTATAGTCCCTCTATGACGGTGCAGACATCACTTTGAAGTTCTTCTCGAGTTTTGCTACGTTCTCTGCGGATCTTGCTGCGATCAATTATTTTAGAACGGTCTTTTGGTGAAACTACGCCGAGATCGTGTAGAACTGATGTAGCTAATATAGCAGCTGATCTGTCAGAGACGCCAGTTCGGTCACAGGCTTTAGCGAGCGAAGGTAGTGAGATCGTCATTTGTTTCTGTTGTCGAACCGGGTTTGGTGTGCTCTGGAGATTAACTGATTCAGAAATATAATCATCGTCAGTCGCGCTATCCACGTAGTCTTCTTCGCTTTCGTCATACGTAGAAGCAATCTGACTTTTGGCATCTTCGTAGTGAGTTTTCATTCGTTTGAGATTGGTCTCTTCTCTTTCCACTTTCCTCTTCAATCTTGATGTCTCTTCTTGATCTATTCCGCCAATTACCATGTTCCTCGGTCCTCTCTGGTCTTGAAGGAACTCTCGCCCTTTTTGCGGCACTTTATGTTCTTTCAAGCAGTTACAGTTAGACACCATGTCAGAACATTTACATTTACTAAGATCAAACAGATTGTTAGATTTGTCGAGAAAGTCTGTGAGTCGTTGTTTGTAGTTGGCTTGATCCTTTCTTCCCTTGTAGACTTTTAGGATTGAATTGTACTTGTCATGGAAAGATCTGAGTTTTTCAATCGCTTGCACGTGCGATACCGTTGGAAGAGAGGCCGTTTCCCATACCTCTTGAATTTCATAGCACAGTTTGTGAGATATGTCACCAAATGAAGGGTATTTGCCATTCTCCGTCCTAAGCTGTTGCCGAGATTGAAGGTATCCTTTCATGACATCAGCGTACGTTGGGAGAACGTTAGTTTGGATGTTTCGTGGAGCTCCAAATATCACGCATGTAACTTGATCTCTTGTGACTGCCATCGTTCTGAAAACAAACAAAAACAACTTATTACAGGCTTAACTTAGGATTCCCCAGACAGACAGACAGACAGCACAAACAACACGAACTCACTCACACGAATTGAAGGGGGGTGGCAGGAGTGCAGCAATCGCCCAAGTGCAGCAAATCATCTCATCTGGCATAAATAGTCCCAGCCAGTGCTAATATAAACGGGGTGCGTATCACTACGCAGCTCACCAAACCACCCCCGTCGGTGACGCTCCTCAGCCCTGGTTGGCTGGCTGAGGGCTTTGTGGCCACGCCTTTGATGGCGCGGGGGTGGGCCACACCCAGTTCTGGCACCCCGCCCCCCTTCTTCTCCAAGTCACCTCGTGGTCAATGGCGGATCAAAGCATGTATCACGAAATGCGATACATGTCGAAATGCGATAATATGCCAAAATTTCAATCAGATTGAGGGCGATGAAGGAGTGGTCAGAAATAATTATAATTTTTCAGGATTGTTTCTATGGTCATTTGGCACATTTCCCATATACTAGCTTATAAAACAATTTAAAATGATATTTTTTACTCCACCCTATTGTATGGGAAGGGAATTTAATTACTGTGTGCACTAAAGGGCCTATCTAAGTGTTTATAGGTGTGCGTTGCCATAAGGGACAAAGGTTTTGGTGACAGGGGGTACGACGAACAAAGGAATCTTATCCATAATCCCTGGACTATTCACCACGCCCTGCTCCCTCGTGGCGGGGACATCAATACAGCTTATCCCGACAAACCGGACTTCACATGGAACTTATTACAGGGTAGATTCCCTATCGCCACAGTCGAATACCTACCTATACAGATCTACCTGACTCTAGATATTCCTTTACCCCACCGACATAACAATATATATATATATATATATATATATATATATATATATATATATACACACACATACAGGTGTAAGATACAGGTGGCGACATGATCAGGTGCTGGCAGTGGTGGTGCAGATGGTGCAACAAGAGGTGCTGAGATCGAGAGAGAGAAGAGTGGAGAAGGAGACTGATGGGGGAGAGGTGTGGTTTGTCAAAGAGGGCCAAGTGGAAAGAGGTGGAAAGAGGAGGAGGTGGAAAGCAAGAGGGCTGTCAGATGCTATGATTGGCAGGAGGTGGCAGACCTAAAGCCCCAATTGGTATTCCCAGAGGAGATCTGTGTGACAAGGTTGCGGCCTGACATTGTTATTTGGTCAAGTGCAACAAGACAGGTCATCTTAGGGGAGTTGTCTGTACCTTGGGAAGAGAACATGGAGGAGGTGCACGAGAGGAAGAGAGGAAAGTACAGTGAGCTGGAGGCAGAGTGCCGGAGAAGGGTTGGCGCGTTTCGTGTCAGCCATTTGAGGTGGGGTGTAGAGGGTATATTGGCAAACCCTTTTCTGCATTTCTTGCTAGTCTGGGAGTGTGTGGGACAGAAAGGAGGATGTGTGACAAGGTGGCCCAGGTTGCCTTGAAAGGCTCATTTTGGATATGGAGGAAGTTTATGGAGGCACGTCGAACGGTGTAGGTTGGTTGTGTGTGTGTGTGTGTGATTTTTTTTTTTTTGTCACCATTATTACTTCTTATTTTGTGTATATGAGTGAGTGGGTGAGGGTGTGTGTTTTTGTGTGTTGAGTGGTGTATGATGTAAGTGTAGGTGGTTGTTTGGTTGGTGTTCTGTATGTACGTGTGTGTATGTGTGTGTATGGGTGTGTATGTGTGTGTATGAATGATCTGGTGTGTTTTGTTGGTGAGTGGTGAAGGGTATAAAGGTGGGTGTTTGAGTATTCCACCATGTTTGTTTGGTGCTGTGGATTCTGGATGTGGAGGTGTTGTTGTTGTTGTTCGCACTGACTGGGGGTGGGGGTATGTACGCATCCAGATGCATTTGCTGCATGTGGATTGTGGATGTGTAGTGTGTACGTGCCCCTGCTGGCCCACCTTAGCTGACCGTATCGAGGTTGAAGGGCCGAAACTGGATGATGCTGAGGACCTCGACTGAGGACCCGGTCAGTGCGGCACATTTGTGACCAGGTGTGTTTTGAACTTATATATATATATATATATATATATATATATATATATATATATATATATATATATATATATATATATATATATATTGTTGTGGATATGAGGATTGTGTTTTTTTATTGTGTTTTTTATTATTAGTGCTTTATTCTGGACCCTCCTTACTCCAGTTATGTATAAAGGTGAAAGGGCGTCCCATAATTAGGTCATAAACAATCACGTCAGCCAATCATAGATTCCCCCCTTTGTTGATAGTTATATCTTTATTATGTGTATTAGGGTAAGGACTTGTCTTCCATTAAGATGACACTCCATTGCACCAAGTGAAACAAGATAGATCCCCTTTCATTCCCATTCCCAAAATCTCCATTTCCAGCTACATCCCCTCCAAGTCTCCATTGCCAACCGCACTAGGCAGTTTGCCAGGTTTGTTACAGCGGTGGGTTGCTGATTTCGCCCCAAAGCCGCCATTAAGCATGTGCTCAGCTCGGGGAAGAAGGGCATGCCCGCCCATCGTCATCAAGGGCGGAGCCAGAGGGCCGTGCCGACCAATCAGGGCCGAGGCGAGCTGACCGATGGGCGTGTCCTGAAGGCCGGCGGCTTGATCGCCTGAGGCGCTATAAAAGCGCGCGCGCAAGAAGAAAGGGAGACGTTGTTGAGTTGAGTGGTTGGACCAGATGAGCTTTTACAGAAGCAGATGAGCTTTGACAAGACGAGAGAGACGAGTCCTGAAAAGAGCACGCGACGTCCACACAGCCACAGCAGCAACAACAGCAGCTTGGGGCTTTGACGGCAGTTTTGAGCAGGGCCGCGAAGGAACGGCGGCTGCTAAACGCGCCGATCGTGCTGCAGTACCCGTTGGACCTTCCTCTCCCTCCAGCCATCCACCTCCTGCCTTTCCATCCTTTTGTGTACGTGAGTTTGTTCTGTGTGTCTTGTCCCTGGGTTAATTAAGACTGGAGGTAAGCTAGCGTTGCACTGTGTCTCTGAATTCCTCTGTAAATTATTTTCTTATCTTTCCTTCTTCCTTGGTTTCTTTCAATCCTGTACATAATAATAAATTATATTGGTATTCCTTACCCTTTGTCTTCCTTCTTCTTCACATCCTTCGCTTTAGTCTTTTCCCCATTGAATATCTGTGGCGCGATCCGGCCAACGTTCAGGAATCTGGTTAGTCGGGGTAACTGTTCGGCCGCGGTGCCATCCGCTCGGCAAACCAACATCTTATCCGCGGTCCATAACAATTGGTGTCAGGAGTGGGATCGGACCCGAAGCACGCTTAACACGCTCAAAAATACAAGCTGCTGAAATTTGTTTTAAAGAAAAACCCGAATTTTGAAATCGCGCCATGGCTAGTCAAGGCGATCGGATGCCGGTGGGGGAACTAGAGGAGGGGTTAGGGGTAACCCAGGATCAAAGGGAGGAAATGGAGGAGAACAATGAGGAGGTGGTTGAGGAGGTGCCAGGCACGAAAAATGGCGTCCTCGTGCACGTGGGTGTAGCGGCGCCAAATTTAGCCACGCCCGTGGTCGCGGCAGCCGAGCCCAAGATGCCAGGGTACATGCGAGCCTTCATGGCCCATTTCATGGCAGAAGTCCAGAAAAAGAACGACAGTATGGACAGGCTAGAAGCCAAAATGGGACAAATGGGGAACCAGATGGATGCTCAGGGTGAGCGATTGGAGGGCCAAATGGGAGCAATGAGGGACGAAGCGAGGGGTACCAGTGAACAGTTGGGAAATAAATTTGAGGGTCTCGGAAGCAAATTGGAGGGACTCGGAAGCAAATTGAAGGGACTCGGAAGCAAATTTGAGGGATTCGGAAGCAGATTAGGGGACAAACTGGGGGGCATGGTTGGCCAAGCCAAATAAATTAATGAGCGGTTGGAGAGGGACAGAGACCGCGGGTTGAGCGAGCAGGTCCCAGGGGTGCACGAGGAGGTAACGCGGGTCGAGAAGCGCTGGTTGAGCGAGGCGGAGGAAAGCACGGGTAAAATGACGGGGGTAGAAATCGCGACACGGGGTTTGGGGCAGCCGGCGACCGCTGAGGTAGAGGGGATTTTATTAAAGCCAGCGGTCGTCGAGGTGAACAAAGAAATTATGGATATAGTTGAAATTGGAGAGACCGGGGACTTAAAAGAGCAACAATCGGAGGAAGGAATGGAAATTGCTCAAAGTCTAAATGCACATCCTGATGCCGTACTTGCTAATCCTTATAAAGATTTGCAGGTTTTGGTGCAGGGAGGAAGAAGAACCCCGAAGGTGAGATGGGCTGCATGTGGTGCCGGGAGATTTTGTAAGAGGGGGTTTGGCGCAAAGACAATTGTCGTGCGATTGGGATCGATATGGCACCCGGGCGTTGGTGAAGGGTCCCGTGTGAGTAAAAATGGCACGCGTGTGAGGAAAAAGTGTGCGTCAAAGAGTGAGCGTGTTATAAAGTGTGGGAGTGATACCGAGTGCGAGCGAGATTGCACGTCGGGGTGTACGGAGTGTGACACAGGGAGTGAGAGCGATACAGAGTGTACGTGCGAGGGTGAGTGTGACACAGAGAGTAAGGTGTTTGCCGTGTGGAACGTGTGCGAGGAAGCACACCTGAGTTGGTCGTGGCGCGGGTGTGGGAGAGCCCATCTGAGCGCGTTAGTGGGTGGATGCAAGAGTGCACGCCCATTGTGAGTGGTACGGAGTACGTACCGGGGGAGAGTGCGCAAGACGGTGCGCGAGGTGTGTTAAGGGAGTGTGCGAACGGTGAGTGTGCGCGAGAGGTGTGGTGTGTAACAGGGAGTGCGTTGGTGGAATGGACGGACGGCGTTGGAACGCCGGGTTTTGTGAGTGTCAAAAGCGTCGCGTGTGCGTGTGGGCATGCGAGTAAAGCATCGACGTTGAACGGGGCAGCGTTTAGGGCGACGGATAGCCGATGTGAGCACTCGGGGCGCGGTGTGCTTTGTTGGATGCCAGGCCCGGCGCGGATCGATGCTGCGTCGCTTCTCTTCGAAGCGTCATTGCCGATTCAGGCTTGGCCCCACCCTGCACAGTCGAGTCCGGGCCTTGTCGGGCGAGGCGACCAGTCCGGTTCAAGGGCGAGTGGGAGGAAGTGGTACGGTGCCCCCTGGCGGGGACGGGGTTCCGACCGGGCGAGCCTCAGTCATCGGGCCCGGGACCGCAAGGTACCGAGCCGCGATGATGCGTGGAACCTCGGCCCAAACATGCCTCCTCCCCAGAGTCCTGAATGCCGGACGGATCCAACCAAGGCGACCAAACCACCCGAATTCATTGCTCAGCTTTGCAAAGCCGAGTTTTAATGATGTGATGACGCACCGAGGCTCAGATAAAGCGGACTGTGATGATGATGATGAGGATAGTGTTTTTGATCCGAAATTTAGAAAAGTGAATAGAATTAGCTGAAATTTGATGTGCAAAATTGGTAGTGGAAGAGGCCCGATGTGGTGGGATGGCAACTCTGCCATCTTTCACAGCGGGGGCAAAGGAGCACTAGACTTATGGGGTTTATGGCAGTGTAAGCTCGCCGAGGGAGGGTTTGGATAATGTGTAGGGACCTAGAAAAGATGACAATACGTAACGTTAAGATTAGGTAGTGACAATGATACCTGTAGTGGGGACGCAGGTAGATTAGTGTGGATGATAATGCCGTGGTATGTGCTTAGTTTAAAGGGAAGACGGGGAGCACTAAGTTAGCAGGGCAACAGGTAGATTAGATAATGCCATGTGTTTGAGGATTGGAAGTGTATTGAGCAGTGTATGAGTAAATGATTTGTGATTGTGAGTTGTAGTGTGATTGCACAGGTGTGCAACTGAACAGAGTATGGAGCAGTGTTTGAGTGAGTGATGGTGATGTGTGTTGTGTTGACCAAATGGTCCAGGAAGGAAGGAGGGTGCAGTTGGCAACCAGGTGTGATTGCACAGGTGTGCAACAACAGGTGTATGGAGAATGGTTGTGTGAAATACATGGAGTGTGGAATACATGGAGTGTGGAATATATGGAGTATTGGAATGGATGGTCGTGGAGTGAGTATGGTGGAAACTGTGGAGTGGAGTGGATGGTGCGAAGAATGTGGATGGGAAAGGAGGATGGACCCCATCACGAATACCCGGGGAGGGTAGTGTAAGTGTTAGGTAGAGGGTATAGGTAAATTGTGGTTGGATATTGGCATCTGTGGTGCGGGTGAAAGAATGGTATTTGGATGGGTGCATTAGTGTTGTGGAAATGGCTGGGCGTGTAGCCTGTTAGTGTGTGTAGTTGGTTTGGGCACTCCACCACTGTGAGGATGTCGGCCAGGTGAGGCCGCAGGTGGGCTCTGGGAGCCGGTAGAGTTGTGTGGATGGGGCCCGAGGATCCGGAGGACGGACCCGGGTAGCCCAGTGCCAGAGGGCACTGAGGGGTTACAGAGCCAGGAGGGGCCTTCCCCAGTTAGATAGGTTAGGTAAGGAGCAGGTAAGCTCGGGTGGCAACTACAGTGGTGGAGGTGTGCAGGTGGGTAGACCTGCTGGAAGAGCTACACGTCTCAGCCCAGAAATTGTGCAAGGGCACAGGGAGATGAATCGGGGGAGTGAGACCCCCAATTGAGAAGCACCACAGTTTGGGCAATGGGAATTGGTTTTTAAAACCACATCGAGTAAGATTGCCAATGGTTTGGCAGGGAAAGACCCCGGGTAGTGTAAAGTGTGTTAAAGTCATTTAGAAAGTAGTTAGGATGAAAATCTCCTCGCACCATCTACATCCACTCACCTGAGATGACGTACCTCCACACCATGCCAGGTTGTTTTTATTATTTTTATTGTGCAGATGTTTGGAATGTGAGACGCATCATGACGTGGGTGTGACATTGTGCTTGATGTTCCATCTCTTCCTCCTTATGAGGATTGATGATGAATTGGGTGATGGCAAATTTTGGAGAGAGGGATTGTGGAAACGAATTTGGTATAGAAGAAATATGGGGAAGACGTGACATTAGCGACGTATTGGTAAATGTGTAGATTTTTGTAAATATGGGGTAAGGGCAAGGGTAGAGTAGGTGACAGGGGGGGTGACGTACGGTAGGGACGAGTTTTCTCACTTCGCTCTCCGTACGCACTTCGCCTTGCATTGCCTTGATTGATGTGTACCCTTGTGACCTTACCCCTCGCTCATCTGTCTTTCCCCCCTTTGTCTCCCACATGAGGACCTGTGCGCCACTGGGCGCTGAGGGGAGCGTGCGTGAGTCCGCCATTGTGCGCCCGGAACTCCCAGAACCAGCTGTCTGCATTGATGCACCACATTATGGACCACATGTCTGTGGCCGAGCACCACTTATGGACCTCATGGGTTGAGGCATGGCCCCTCTGCTGGAACCGGCCATGAAGGCCCAAAATCTTGCTGGCAGACCTTGGCCACAGGGCACCGATGCCCCACAGGTGAACCACACTAGTCGGCCCCTGTGGGCCATAAATAAATAAAAATGGACACATTGGGTGCATTTCATTTTATGTTCAAATAGGCCGCCAGTAAGAAAATGAAAGAAAATGACAACATCTGGAAGAAAGCAAATAGCCAGCAGAGGGAGCCGAAGAGCAAGAGACCACCAGCAGGGTTAGGGGTTGTTGTTTTTATTTTTATTCATGAACTATGATGACTGTGCACCGATTGGTGCTTGAGGGCGTGTTGGTGCGTTTTGGGTGCTTACATGGTGCGTCGATGCAGAGCAGACTGTCTCCCCCCCCCCCCACCCCCCCCCCCCCCACCCCAGAAAGAACAATCACAGGTCCTGGGTTGCGTTTTGTAAATAAAGTAACGTCATTGTAAATAATGCTCCCCACCGTCAGTGTATAGTTTGAAGACCATTCCGCAATTCGGTTAGCTGTGGGCGTGAGTCTGTTCGGTAGGGTGCAAGGGAGCAGCGGGACATATTTATTTATGGTTTTAAAACTGTCGCACTCAGGGTCAGGTTAAAAGTAGAGGGAACTACACCTACGTGTCACACTAAGTTAAAGTTATAGGCCCGGGACATGCCTAAGAGGAGGAGGGTGCAGTGTTGTGGATATGAGGATTGCGTTTTTTTATTTTGTTTTTTATTATTCGTGCTTTATTCTGGACCCTCCTTACTCCAGTTATGTATAAAGGTCAAAGGGCATCCCATAATTAGGTCATAAACAATCACGTCAGCCAATCATAGATTTCCCCTTTTGTTGATAGTTATATCTTTATTATGTGTATTAGGGTAAGGCCTTGTCTTCCATTAAGATGACACTCCATTGCACCAAGTGAAACAAGATAGATCCCCTTTCATTCCCATTCCCAAAATCTCCATTTCCAGCTACATCCCCTCCAAGTCTCTATTGCCAACCGCACTGGGCAGTTTGCCAGGTTTGTTACAGCGGTGGGTTGCTGATTTCGCCCCAAAGCCGCCATTAAGCATGTGCTCAGCTCGGGGAAGAAGGGCGTGCCCGCCCATCGTCATCAAGGGCGGAGCCAGAGGGCCGTGCCGACCAATCAGGGCCGAGGCGAGCTGACCGATGGGCGTGTCCTGAAGGCCGGCGGCTTGATCGCCTGAGGCGCTATAAAAGCGCGCGCGCAAGAAGAAA